>NC_139706.1:37998326-38038326 GCF_964188405.1 Protomyctophum parallelum
ATTGTAATATATCTGATGCAGTCAAAACAACTTGATGAAGAGAAATAGCTATTGATTTTCACAGCAGGCAAGGATATGGTATCAATAACACATGCCGTCCACCTTGGTACGCTGTACAACGGAACAATCAATGTTCTCAGCAGAGCACGGATCGATCACACTGTAGTGAGTGATTAGTGATATATCATTCTTTATGCATGTGTGTATGTTTATCTGTGCGAATCATTTACTGCTGTCCCTTAGATTATGCCTTGAGAACTCCACAACAAAAATGACACATGGTCAATAATTCATTAACATATCTACATTAATTACATATCAATATGACTGTTGATTGTGATTGATTAAAATCAGTGTGTTTGATGTGTGAGGGCAGATCAGTGCCCACTTGAATATCTCAATATCTGGTCAGATGGGTGGACCACAAGATCTTTTTACTAAGATCTTTTTGGCTTTTTTTGCCTTTATTGATAGGCTGAAGGTAATTTGACAGGAAATGGGGGGAAGACACGCGGCAAAGGCCGTTGGGATCGGGAGTCGAACCTGCGGCACGCCGTCAGCCTGGCTCTACAGCCTACTGTAGGTGCCCAGACGGTTGAGCTAACTGTCCGAGCCAATTATCTTGGGCCCACTTGCAATATCCTCACTGCTCACCAGTGGGCCCCAGCCCACAGCTTGAGAATCACTGGTTTATATAACACGACATGCTGTCATATATATTTGTCATTGTTGTTGGGTTCCTTCGCCCTAGCAACCACTTACAGTACAATAAACCGATCTCCCACTCATTGGTCAATATCTGCTTAGTGATTGCCTGCTGCTACACCAATGGTGTTGCAGACTCAGAGTATAAGTGACATAATGGTGATGTTAATGTAAGTGACAGTGATTACTTGGCCATTGGCATGCTGAACACTCTGTGCTCACTAATATCCTGTGACCACAACACGGCTCAATAGATTGTCCTGTCTAATTGGCTACCTGAAAAGCATCTTTAAGAGGCAAACAGCAGCACATATCAACATGTTTACATCCAGCAGATAACTTGAACCCCATCTCAAATGCGTTGCATAAACACTCAATTGGAATGCTGGTAAATGTAAGCCTGATTTAGAATTGGTTCCATATGCGTTGTGAGCTTGAAGATTAATGAATGCGCAAACAATACACTTCTCAATTTTTGGATTAATTGAAAATGTCATCAATAGAATAATCGCCGTAATTAATAACCGATAGCTGTAGCTCTACTGTGAACAACATCCAGAGTAAAGAAAATCTGTGTTTTATTTTATGTGCTGCACGCAGAGTGCACTCTGCCTGCACTCTGAATGAGATGAGATGGTGTTGATGTGATCTCCAGGCCTTTGTTTCTGCTCTCGCTGCGTCTCCCCAAGGTACATTATCTCCCATCTGCTAGCTCAGCTCCAACTTCAAGAAGACACATCGCTGATGATAATTCACAAAGTTGACTTAAGAAAAAAACCACACACTTATTTCCTCTGGTGTTCAACCTTGGGAATAGTTGCGGGGATGCAGGGGTATAGAGGGAGCTATGTGTGTAGAGGGGGGTGTATAGGGTAAGGAGAGAGGAGGACTGTTCCTCCTGTTTACTCGCTCTGTTCCTAATTACCTGCTGAATGAGGTGAGTGTACATATGTGTGTCCGTGCGCGCATGTGTGTGTTTCTGTCTGTAGTTGTGAGTCTGTTATTATATGTTGTGTGTGTGTGTGTGTGTGTGTGTGTGTGTGTGTGTGTGTGTGTGTGTGTGTGTGTGTGTGTGTGTGTGTGTGTGTGTGTGTGTGTGTGTGTGTGTGTCGTTGGGGTGGTCTCATAGCCCTAGTGCAGATTAAATGCTGATGCAGAGTGGAGACAGCTGCAGAGAATGGAGCTCAGGTCATTAAGGTTGTACAGGCTAGAGCACACACACACACACACACACACACACACACACACACACACACACACACACACACACACACACACACACACACACATACATACATACATACACATGAATGAGCTTTTTATTTTGGAAAACAGGAAAGTAAAAATGAAAGAATGAAAAAAGTCCTGCTGACAGCCAGGCCTGCTACGGGGTCTAGAGATGGAGGGATGAAGAAGAGGAGAGAAGAAAATGGCAGGAGGAAGCCCTGAAGTGAGAGAGAGAAGGGGGGAGGGGGCAGAGGGACAGAGAGGTTGAGTTCACAAGCACCCGGACTGTAGGGGGGGGGGAGTGTATTTGTTCAAGTCCAAAACAAAGTGGGGGATTATGGGACACAGACATGACTGCTCTCCTACTGGCTACTGCACCCCCTTCCCCTCCCCACACACACGCACACACACACACACACGCACACGCACACGCACACGCACACACAGACGCACACAGATGCACACACTCATACACACAACTATTCCGTCTGCGTGCACATCTATCTCCCACGTACAGTAACAGCTCCTGGAGGCTCTTTGTATTATGTGGAAACACAGTGTAATGCGTGCAAAAAATCTAGTTTTGCTGTACCATAGAACACTGTCACAGTCTATAATTTGACTCTGGGAGCTCACTTACTGTGTCCTCAGCTAAACCTTGAGTCTTTTTCATATGGTGTGGGCCTCTTCGAGTTTGGAGAAGTCTTCTCAGGCAGGACCCGGGAGTCAGGAAGGCAGTCGGTCAGTCAGTCCGTCAGGTGCATGGGCGAGGTGAACCACTGCGGCAGCTGTCAGGAGACACAAAACAAACGCCCTGCTCCTGCAGGCCTGCATGCCTCCCAACTTAATTTCATTAAATCCGTGATTTGTTTCTGTTTGTGTGCTGCAGTGAAGCGATGGATGGAGAGAGAGTAGGGATTGAGAGAGGGAGAGAGAGAGATAAATGAATGAGTGAGAGCGAGGCAAAGTGTGTGGGATAGAAGCAGAAGGCATCGGAGGAGCGATTAGTGCGGTGGTATCCATCACTGGGAGCCATGGGGCTCTCGGTCGATTGCCACAGACACCCAGGAATACTTCATCCAGACCCACTGGGAGCAGGGAGAAATGTCCACAGCACCCCCCTCCCCACGCGCACACGCATGCACAGAACTGCATACAGTATAATCAATTTCAGGAAGAAACCTTGTAGCTCAATATTTCATCTTTTCGTGTTATTTGGATGCCATATTTTAGACTGATGACAGTGTCCCAAAACAAGTAGCGGAAATAGCAGCTCTACACAATGTGTCACTATCTTTTTAAATATAAATGCACCACATCTCTGTGTGTACATAATGGCTTTAAGCAACTAGTCGACTTTTCAACTAGTTGACTATAAATCCACTAGTTGACCTTGCTGGTACTAGTTGACTAGTTGATATGAAAAAAAAAAGTATTTATTTTCCTCCCGTTTTTGTAGGCCTCAAGATCAGATAGATTATAGTTTTAGTCACCAATGTACAGTTTTTAAATGTACAAATATTATAATTAAAATAAAATAAAAACTTTTTTCTTTTTCTCTTTTTTTTTTTTTTACATAACAGGTAGGCCTAGTTAAACAACTAGTCGACTAATAAACTAGGCAACTAGTCAACTAGTAAAAATCACTAGAAGTGAAAGCCCTACATACTTTGGTAATGCCTGACAAAGAAATCTTCCTACTAGAACTATAACTACAATTTACAATTTATCGACTTACATTAAGCAAGAACAAAAAAGCATGGGAATACATCACATAAAAAGCATTTATCATGAAACATTCGTAAGCTAAGAAAGTATATAATGAAACTATACATATAAACTATACATATGTATTATGACGTGTTATGACTACATACAATGCAATTATAGTGCTGTCTACATAACATGCTATAAGTCTGTATCAAATGCTATCTAAGTCTACAGAAATGCTATCTAAGGGGTTAGGGTAAGTGCTATGGGCCATGATGGAGTCTGAAAAGGTGGGTTTTCAGACTACGGCGGAAGATTGGGAGTGATGCTGCAGTTCTGACTGCAATGGGAAGTGCATTCCACAGTTTTGGAGCCAAAGGGAGAAGAGTTTGGGACGTGTGGAGCGTTGTCCCGGCGTTTTTAGTGAGGGTACTTCCAGCTTCCCCGCGTTGGCTGATCTGAGTGCACGGGAGGGTTTGTAGGGTTCAATCATACTTGCAAGATAAGGGGGAGCCATACCTTTGGTTGCTTTGAATGCCAGCATCAGAGTTTTGTATTCTGTGCGGGCAGCGACCGGGAGACAGTGGAGGGAGCGGAGCAGGGTGGAGAATTTTGGCTGCTTGAAGACCAAGCGAGCTGCGGTATTTTGGATCAGTTGGAGAGGCTTAAGTGCACATGCTGGTAGGCCAGTAAGGAGGGAGTTACAATAGTCGAGTTTTGACAAGACTGTTGTCTGGATTAGGAGCTGGGCTGATTCCTGGGTGAGGAACAGTCTAATTCGTCATATGTTATAGAGTGTGAACCTACAGGATCGAGTGACAGCTGTGATGTGAGTTTTGAACGAGAGCTGACTGTCCAGGACAACACCAAGATTCCTGGCTGTATAGATGGTAACTACTGCATAGATGGCATAGTTCACTCCAATATACAATTATATATATATATATATATATATATATATATATATATATATTAGGGCCGGGACTTTAACGCGTTAATTGAGATTAATTAACTACAGAAAATGTTATGCGTTAAAAAAATTAACGCATTTAATCGCACCTTTTTTTTCACCGCGGAACGTTTCTCACTGGGCTCGTTTCTAGTACTGTAGTACTGAATTGGCTGCGGCACGCCTACTCTAGCAGCAGCAGTACTCTCTACACTACAGGCTACAGCTCCGTCAGAAAGGCCAAACCCAAATTAATCGAATGAAGAAGCCGCTTATATTGCTTTTGCTCCATGGATGGGACATTTAGATGTAAAAGCTATCGGATGGACGCGTGGATAGCGGCATGGCTGTGTGCAATGTCAGAGGGAAAGGATCCATATCAACGTTAGCTTCCATGCTAGCTGCTTTAGCTTGTCTCACAGGACACCGGAGACGTGTGGTGATTTCAGCACAGCACGAAGCTGTCAAGGTGTCCTCGATGCGAAACATACTGAAGTAGCAAGCGTGGGAATTCCGTGGTCAGACAATGGTCTGCCCCAACATCATGTGAAATGTTTCCCCCTAATAAAGTTGTTTTTATTTGTTTTCTCATGCCCCGCCATGTAAAGCACATTTGAGTATTCATATACACACTGAAGTGAAGACACTTTATATAGGCACTTGCTGCACAAGTTTTATTGCTTAAAGGGGAATACCACTAATTTTCAACATACATTTTTTCTATGGAGTTGTGTGCACTGGAAATAATAAAAAGTCCCCCCATTCTGTATTGCCTAGAACTGGAGATCTGAAAAAAACAGTAACATTATGAAATACATTTTTGTGATGTCACTGAGATGTACTTCATAATGTTACTTCAGACATCCAGTTCTAGGCAACACAGAATGGGGGGGGACTTTCTTATTATATCCACACAACAACTCTAAAGTATATTAATGACAGTAAAATGTTGAAAATGAGTGGAATCCTGTATTCATATATTCATATATATATTCACTGGGATACCAAAAAACATTAAAAAAAAGTTTCTCACTGTTCTCGGGTTGAATATTGATATGCGATTAAAATGCGATTAATCGAGATTAATTAACTACAAAGCCTCTGATTAATTAGATTTTTTTTTAATCAAGTCCCAGCTCTAATATATATATATATATATATATATATATATATATATACACACACACACACACACACACACACACACACCGGTGTGTGTGTGTATATATATATATGTGTACAGTATATATATACAATGGCATAGTTGTCTTTAGTTATACTGCTTTGACTTCCCTACTGTATATTGGGCATTGATGGAAAACGTAGTTACTTAAGTTACTACTTATGACAATACATGTCATAGGAGAAACATTTTGATATATATATATATATATGGTTAAAGTGCGTGCGTGCATGCGTGCGTCTTGACCTCTCTCTCTCTCCCTGACAGGAGCACCACTGCAGCAGCACCACCACTTACCATCCACATCTATTATTCCAACATTCATATTGCATTGTGTGCACGCGTGTGCATGCATACACACAAGCATTTCTGTCCAAGTGTGTGTGTGTGTGTGTGTGTGTGTGTGTGTGTGTGTGTGTGTGTGTGTGTCATGACAGATGTGTGTGCTTTGTAAGTATCATTAAAATTGCAGCCCTCCATGTTACAGAGCTGACACAGGCTGTAAAAACAGAGCCAGGCTCTGATCTTTATTTATGTCTTACTGTGTGTGTGTGTGTGTGTGTGTGTGTGTGTGTGTGTGTGTGTGTGTGTGTGTGGGGAGTGGGGAGGACGACGACTCTGTGTTTGTGTGTATGTGGTCTGTACTGTACATTAATGTAGGAGTGTGTTGTGAGACAATGGAATGTATGATACCACATTAAAATAAGATATGACATATTGACATGTTTGTTTTACACTGAAAGAGTGTGTGTGTGTGTGTGTGTGTGTGTGTGTGTGTGTGTGTGTGTGTGTGTGTGTGTGTGTGTGTGTGTGTGTGTGTGTGTGTGTGTGTGTGTGTGTGTGTGTGTGTGTGTGTGTGTGTGTGTGTGTGTGTGTGTGTGTGTGTGTGTGTGTGTGTGCGTGCGTGCACGCAATATACAGGTGTGTTTGTGTTGCTTTCTGTGTGTGTTAAGGATAAAGCCAGACAGAAGCATGGCAACAATTAGTAGCTAACTGTGGAGCAACTGACCCCTCAGGTTAAAACGGAAGGATCAGGCTGGTATGAACCCATTAGCCCCTTTTCTCCTCCTCTCCTCTCCTCTCCTCTCCCACTCCATCCATTCACTGCTGAAACGGAGCATTTTTACTGTTGTTCGACTTGTCGTCTGGCAGAATTACACAAGGAGAAAGTGAGAGAGAAAAGATTATAACTACGGAGAGAGAGATAGAGAGCATACATGTCATGCTCAAAGAGCACACACTGAAATCCTCAGTATTAACTGTCCCATTTTATTCAGGAATAACAAAGTGTATGCATTCAACTGTGCATAGAGTGATGTAACTTTTGAATCAAACTTCAGAGACAAATAAACACCCAGGTTTTTTTGCTGTGCTGTTGTAGATGTGGGACGTGAGCATTATTAATGAATAAGGTGCCAAAGGGGAGCTTCCCCCCGAGGATAGTAGTTGTGTGAGCAATTTATGTACAGTGGAAATAGTGCCTGAGAGAAGTGGGGGGCTGATATGAGGGGGGGTCACGGCTGCAAGAAAGAGAAGACCGTTAACGAAGAGATGTAGTGAGACAGTGAACGGAGGGGAGATGGGTACTACAGTGCAGCGCAGAGCAGCTATTGGACGAGACAAAACAAAGCGAGTTCAGAGCTGGGGTATTTCACAAGAGGAAGTGGGGCGGGGGCTGTTATTTGCAGGGAAGGAACAGAACGGAGAAAAGGGGTAAAAAAGTGTTCTCTCTCCAGCGTTCACGAGTGCCGTCTGAGGAGGATTTATTCCCCCTCCGACTGGCATCGGAGGTGGCGCGGTGCCACCCGACACATGCAGCTTTGTGTGGAAATGAGGGAAGCAGGCGTGCTGATAATGGCAAAGAGATCGGGCCTGTTTTCTCACTACTCTGCAAACTACAGCTATACAGAGTCCTACTACTACTCGTACTTTCTAACACTGTAGGAAACGAGTTGTTAAATGAAAGATGAATGCAGGGCAACACACCATCGGCTCTCACCTTCACATCCAATGTGTGTAGTTGTGCATGATGTGTACGCACACACTTCACACAGGCGTGTACGTGTGTGCGTGTGTGAGAGGAGTTCCGAGTAAATGTGTGTTCTCATTAAACTCTTGCTGTGGTCTCCTGAGTGGGGGCTTAGAGAGGGAAAGTTGGATTTGACTACTATGCGTCAGTCTATTCCAGAACGCTCCATCACCTTCCAAAAGCCCTGGTCAAAACAACCCAGTGAGTGTGTGGACACACTTGTGTGTGAGAGGGAATTCTTAAGTGCAAGTTTGCCAAAAGCCAGTGCTTTTAAGGCTTTACACACTGGGAGCAGGATGAATAAACAATATGAAAAACTCGGCGGCGAGTATTTCACATGAAAACTGTTCATAATAGTTCTCCAAATGTTTAATACCAGCCACCAGGACCTCATACTTCACACTTGCGTCACACTCTATTTCACTTTCAAGTTTGAAATAAAGCATTTTTTTCCATTGGTAGCCTTGAATAGGAATATTTACAACCCTGTGATTCCTTTCAACCTATCAACATAGTTTAAAGGTTACGCACAAGTGTTTCTGTACACATTTGTAAATGTAAGCATACAGTATTTGGTTTATATCTGTTGTCAGAAGTTCAGAACCTTAATAAATGATAAAGAAAATTCACAGGCTATGGTTTTCAAAAACAAGTAAATATACTATGTTTTTCAGTTGTCAATATGCAATCCCACCATCACTTTTGTGCAACCGTATGTGGATAGTGACACATCATGATCTGTCTGGCGAATTAGTCAAAGTCAAAGTCTCTGGAACTCTAGTGGAGGAATGGAATATCATTTTTTTAATTTTTAAATAGTGAAAACAGCTGATCATTGGACCACAAGGTCATTGGTTCAATCCTGGGCATCGCCAACTCAGCGTACGAGTAGCACGGCTTGGTTGCCGCACGTCGTGCAGTAAGTACTGGGAGCTGATGGTAGGTGTGGAGCTTCACCTCAGCAATCCATCTCCCAGGGGCACATTGTAACAGGGACAGACTCCATCTCCCAGGGGCACATTGTAACAGGGACAGACTCCATCTCCCAGGGGCACATTGTAACAGGGACAGACTCCATCTCCCAGGGGCACATTGTAACAGGGACAGACTCCATCTCCCAGGGGCACACTGTAACAGGGACAGACTCCATCTCCCAGGGGCACACTGTAACAGGGACAGACTCCATCTCCCAGGGGCACATTGTAACAGGGACAGACTCCATCTCCCAGGGGCACTTTGTAACAGGGACAGACTCCATCTCCCAGGGGCACTTTGTAACAGGGACAGACTCCATCTCCCAGGGGCACTTTGTAACAGGGACAGACTCCATCTCCCAGGGGCACATTGTAACAGGGACAGACTCCCGGGTGTTACCGGCCGATACAGACAATAAGCCACTCCCGACCTACTTAGGAGGGCATTAATTAAAAAGTTCTACGGCCATCTTTCTTAGTAAAGTGGTCATTTCAAAATTTACAATATTTCTTTATTGCTAAATCCCTTTTAGTGTTTGCTATGTCTGTGTTTCTTTTTGTATGGCTGAGTGATATTTGCTGGCAATTGTTGAAGTGGTAAACTCTAAAAGGGCTTAAGCAATAAAAACAACTGTGAAGTTTTGAAATAACCACGGCTGCAGGATGCTGTTAGCTTTGGCAGAGCCATGGAGCTGTTTTTTTCTTTTTGCGTTGACCGAGAACTGTGGAATTGTCCCCCATGAATTGCATTGAACTCATAAGCATGCTGTGAGTGTCACTGTGTGTGTGTACACTGTACATTATGAAGAAACAAAATGGATGACTATGAAATTGAAACCTTGTGGGCTATGTGGGCTACTGTACGTGAGTAGTATTCTCGAGTAGCCAGAAAACTATTCCACAATCCCTGAATGCTATATAGTCTGGAACTACACCGCCCTAAATCTGAGCATGGAAGCTGCCATTGTGATTCACAAAATATATTTTAAAGGTCCTACAACATGAAATTGAACTTTTTCCTTTTTTTTTTGTTGGCTGCCCTACATGCCTTCTATCCTCACAAGTGCCTAATTTTGAACAATCAGGATTTCTCATCATATTTAGGTATATGTACAGTGTCACAACAAGCCAACTGATTTGGTGCTACTCGTGATGTCATAGGTATCTCCCTATTTTTTATAATCCCCTTCCCCCTCCCCCCTCTTCAGTGCATTTTGTCTTTGGAGACTGTGAGAGTGGAGGGGGGGGGGGGTGGTCCGAGGGGAGTAGTACACAGTACACAGTAGTACACAACGCCCCCACCACACCAGGACATTGTGGTAAATTACATGGACTGGTTATATCAGAGTGGTGATTTAGGCTCAAAGCCTCAAACCATTACAAATATGTTTGAGGGACATAAACAATATGATATTAAATATTAAAAACTAAGCAGCAAGCTATATACTTTTTTTTATATTAGGATGAATTTGTGCCACTGTAAAGACGAGACGGAAGTGGGGAGGAGGCTTCGCTTCACTTCCCCTTTGTTGCTTGTTCATGATCAGGGCTTCCGTTCTCAGGACTGTATGATGGAAGCATTTAAAACAGGAGACTACATGAGTAGTGACGAATACAGGGTTCAGCAACAGGAGACTACATGAGTAGTGACTAATACAGGGTTCAGCAACAGGAGACTACATGAGTAGTGACTAATACAGGGTTCAGCAACAGGAGACTACATGAGTAGTGACTAATATAGGGTTCAGCAACAGGAGACTACATGAGTAGTGACGAATACAGGGTTCAGCAACATACAGTAAGGGACACTAAACGGATACATCCTTTTGGAACGGCGATCGGTACCATTTGGAACTAAACTAAGTACATTTTCTGCCACCTCAGTTCTCGCTTTAGTCATTCATACAGTATCAGTCACTCGCTGAAATTGAGTGAAAATGAAACATGTTCCGAGATTTGGGCCAACCTATACTTTCAGAGCCAAATGATTCATAATGGAGAGCACACACACACACGCACACACACACACACACATTATGACTATGTAATTATGTAACACAAACACGTACACACAATCTCATAGCTTCATTACCATTCTGCAGCAGTTGAGACTGGAGATGCACTGTGTTGCCACTCTGCAAACATCAAAGCTGAGAAGAGACAGACGATAGGAATAAGGGATGAACCAACTAGAGGAGAAGAGAAGTGCTCTATGTGGTGACGAGTGACATGCGGACATTTTCACAGAGAGCAAACCTCAGCCCAAGGCACGTCTGTGACAAGCTGAGCATGCTTATCATCGCTCCTGTCAGACCAGAAACTCCCACCTCCAAGAAACGACAATGTTCCCTTTTCAAACGGCTCAGAACAACAGCCTGGTGTCCCAATGGACAGCGCGTGGCATTTGTTTCATCTTAAAATAAGGGGTTTGATTGTGTTTTGATCTCATTAACAAATTGGAGGTACAAGGTTTTTGTGGCACTGTAGAGTTATACCCTAAGTGATTCTCTCTCCCTCTCTCTGCTTTAGTTATATTATATACTTGTGAGGAGGACCAAACGTCAGCACAATAGACATTGTGAGTACCACTTTCTTCATCTTCACAAAAACTGTATTTTATTGTTTAAAACAAAAACGATTTGAGGAGGTAATGTTGCAGGCTTTTGGGTTAGACTTATGACTGATTTATACGTACGTGGTTGCGTGCAGGTGTCGCACACTAAAAATAGAAGAGACAGTAGACAGCTCCCCCTGAGCCAGACAGAGCGTCTCACTATCATCATGTGACGGAGATGTCACTGTCTGTCTGTCTGTCTGTCTGGTTGTTTATTTGCACAGGTGGAGTTGTGTGTGTGTGTGTGTGTGTGTGTGTGTGTGTGTGTGTGTGTGTGTGTGTGTGTGTGTGTGTGTGTGTGTGTGTGTGTGTGTGTGTGTGTGTGTGTGTGTGTGTGTGTGTGTGTGTGTGTGTGTGTGTGTGTGTGTGTGTGTGTGTGTGTGTGTGTGTGTGTGTGTGTGTGTGTGTGTGTGTGCGTGCGTGCGATAGTAGCTAAAATATATTGAATCATTAATTATAAGTATATGAGGGGTGCATCAGGAAGTGGGCATCAGTGAAATCCATGCAATCTCCTCTGTCCTCTCCTCTGTCTGGTCCCTGGAGCCTTCCTAATATTGAACAGCTCTTCTGACCATCATCATTCCAGTTCAGTGGCCTTGTGGTTAATGTCTGCCCTGAGACTGGAGGTCGGGGTTCAGTCCACGGCCAAAGACTATAAAATAAATATGGTACCCAGTGTCTCCCTGCTTGGCAGTGACTCAGTCAGCATCAAGACTTGGATTGGGGGTAAGCCCCTCCCACACACAGCCCTAATGTCATGTCCAGTTGAGTTGTACATCACGCTGCCTCACGCTGCAGAAATAGGAGATGGGCTCCTGACCTATAGGGCCACATGGCTCAGGAACTGTTGTTGCCCAACTTAAGGCTACATACTTACTTACTAGGTCATTCTTAGATGTAGGCTTCCTTCTCGTCGTATCGTCAAACCTCTATTTTCTCTCACACAAGGTGTTTTTATAGCTTAAGTTCACAGCTGCAGCAGTATATCAAACCAGTGAATGCTCCTCAACAGAGGCACAGCACACTAACGGCTGGACACCATGTTAATATCCAAGGTATTTTCCGAAGGCCCCACCGACCGTTTCACAACAGTTGCACTGGGACAGTGAGCATGGGGCCGTGGTGGAGCTGGGAGAAGTGATTTCGGCCGCAGGGCTTTGGGGCTCAACTTGCATATGTCAGTCAGGCAGCTGCAACTCAGCAGGGAGCCTTGCTGCAGACTGGGTGTGAGGTCGGAATATACACACCAACACACACACATACACACACACACACACACACACACACACACACACACACACACACACACACACACACACACACACACACACACACACACACACACACACACACACACACACACACTGTCCTCTTGTGTCACTCAAGTCAGCTCAAGTCTAAATCTGGCAAATTTCCTACACTTGTACTGTATGGTGGTGGTCTGTGCATGCATGCATGCGTGCGTGTGAGTGAGTGTGCATGGGTGCCTGTGGATGTTTGACTGAATGTCAATGGAACAACTTGCCGTCATATTTTGGTGAAAACACCTAATGGCCAACAGAGGGCACTCTTACCTATCTGCATCCTTGCTCTCTCTCTCTCTCTCTCTCTCTCTCTCTCTCTCTCTCTCACACACACACACACACACACACACACACACACACACACACGCTTATTTCTAGCTCTCTCTGCCTTCCCACTTTTCACTCCTCCCCTTTATTTTGAGTATTGTTTCATTCCAAATGTTACAAGACAGCAAGACTAATTTATTCCAAACATATCTGTGTCAGTACAATCAGCAGAGCCATCTGCATTATTAAACATATCTGTATCAGTACAATTAGCAGAGCCATCTGCATTATTTGTTTGCACACAAACACAGTCGGTAACTCATTTGAGGGGTGAAAAGGGGCACGCTCATCGTTCTTACGGGTGCATTTAGTAGCATGGCTGAGAGACAAGGTTTCACCAACAGTGGGTCGTCACAATATTTTTGGATCGCAGACCCATTTTTATGCCAGTAAATATCCTGTTTTTATTTATTAATTTTTATTAATACTACAAAATTATTTCATAATCTAAATTTAAAACACATTTTTGCATTTCTTTTGCTTGTAGGTCTGCTATTTTAGAAAAATCGAAGAACGACTGACATAGAAACATTGCTTTTTCAGAAAACTGTCAGGATGTAGACATTAATACAATCTGATCTCAGGTCAGAATGGGTTAAGACACAATAATGTTTGCTCTGTTGTCGTCAGAGTGGAGAAGGGGATGTGGCGGATGTAATCACACGATAGAATAGAAGTAATGTGTCTGTTTTTGTGTGTCTGAATGTGAGGGTGATTATGGACAAAATCTAATATCACAGTATTTTTGACCATATGCCTCAATGTCGATATTGTGACGATAATAATGTTTTAGTTTTCTTTTTCTTTTTTTAAACATAAAAAAAGAGAAAATAGTCAAACTACAAGCTCACAACATGTATATATTTCAGTCAGATAACCCACGAATATAGATTTAGCCAATATTTATCATAGAATGAGAATACAAGTGTGCATATCATTATCGTGTTCGGCTCTGCTACATTTTCTCCCTGCTCGGCACAATTAAACACCATCATTAAACATTAAGAGCAGGGAGATAGATATACAATAACAACCTCCCATGGGGAACAGAAATAACAGAGCCCACCGGTGGTGCTGGGGTGGCGGTGGGAGCAAACAGTGCAACAACAACCAGGAACCATATGCAGAAGGAAGGCAGGAAGAATGCATGCAGTCTAATATAGCTATTTAATGCTCCTGTGCCAAAACAAGATTATTCCAGCGTTAAAAAATGTTTTAATGATTTTTTACTCACATGGTAGAAACATCTTACATCTGAATTTGATTCCATTATTAGTTGCTTTTCTGCTCAAAATGGGACAAAGTTTGATATTTGGGAGCTTATAAAACATTAATCCATCCCCTGGGCGATCATCCACAACCGTGCTAGAGCGAGGCTACACTACAGCTGTGGAGGACTACACTTCCTGGTTGATCACAAGGTTATTTAAATAAGGTTCGAAAGTGAAGACGGTACGGTGGACTCCATGTTGCTCCCTGGAAGGAAAGAAACATGTGCAATGGGCTATATGTAGCCAACATCAGTTGGTTCAGCTTCCTTCAATTGCACATGTTTCTTTCCTTCCAGGGAGCAATATGGAGTCCACCATACGGTCTTCGCTTCCTAACCTTATTTAATTAACCTTGGTTGGTCAGGGGGCTCTTCTTCTTTGGTTTTTCGCGCATTTCACTGCCACTGGCCTCACGATCCCGCCTATGGTAATGGGAGGGAATGTGTTATTAAATACCCTGCCCAATTGGTCAGCTGACTGCCACATCAGCGTATGACATGTGGGTCTTGCAAACACTGTATATACACCCACATAGTAATGCAGCGTATTAACCCCTCGAGTATAAGTATGCGCCCTTGAGCATAGCATGAAGCCGCTTAGTATATCTGACTGAACTAACTCTGCAAGCTACATACTGTATCATTTTTGAAAATGCCATTCTGTGAAAAGTATAAAATAGGGATCAAGTGATTAACCATTAAGTGATACTGAGTGATGTGATTTGATTTGATGCTAAACCCCTTATCCCTAAACTACTTTGCCTTTTTTTACTATTTTGAAAAACATTTTTGAATAGTTAAAATAGCCAATCTACATCGACTCGTTGTGAGCTTGTACTATTCAAAAATAGTAAAAAGGAAAAAGAAAAAAAAGGCAAGTAGTTTAGGTATAAGGGGTTTAGCATGGACAAAATAGAGCCCTATCTCTAGGCTACAGTAATAGCTAAATATTGCTCAACAGTGCTAGTTTGAGTCTCTGACTCTGTCTCTACATTGATGTCTTTCACGGTATGTGCCTGCCATGAATCTCTTGGCATTATGTGTCCATGGTCCTGAATGTCCTGTCTCCTAGCGTACTTGAGAGGGTGCGAGTACTTGTGCTCAAGTGTTTGTGTCGTTTGAGTCCTCCCAGCTTCTCCAGTGTGGATCTCTCCAAACAATATCCACTCCCCTTCTTCGAGGTACTCACTCACTTCTTTTTCGCTCATCTCTTTCCCGCTCTCTCACTTCCAGACTCCTAATTACCCACACTCCTCAACATTTCCCCTCCTTGAGTCTTTGAAGTTATTTTAGCTACACTGCAGACAAAACAAGGGAAGAGCTTGGTTTGAGAGGTTCTTTCTCTGCCTCTCTCTCTCTCTGTGTGTGTGCATGTGTGTGTGTGTGTGTGTGTGTGTGTGTGTGTGTGTGCGTGCTGTCCCGACTGTTATAGAGTCCATGTTACCTGATTATGTGATTACTGTATGTCTGTTTGTGTATCGTATGACTTGTGTGTTTTACTTGTAGATTTCCCTCTCTGTGTGTGTGTGTGTGTGTGTGTGTGTGTGTGTGTGTGTGTGTGTGTGTGTGTGTGTGTGTGTGTGTGTGTCTGTGTGTGTGTGTGTGTGTGTGTGTGCGTGCATATGCATGCATGTGTGTAATTGTATGGTTTTCTGAACGTTGGTAGACTAGCCTGTCTGGCCGTCACACTTGTGTTGGAGTGAATGGCCAGTGAAGAGCTGTCTCAGTAATTATCAACAGTGAGTCCACACACACACACACACACACACACACACACACACACACACACACACACACACACACACACACACACACACACACACACACACACACACGCATGCAAACAAAAGTGCACTTACACAGCAATATCTGGAGAGCTCTCCCCATTCCAGAAGTTGCTGCATGTGCACATGCTTAGCCTACTGTACATACATGCATGCCTTTTCTTTACCATAAAATTAGCCCTGGAACATGACTCTCGTATTCATACGAGAGTCATGACATAACTTCACCCTGGTTTTTGCGAACGCTACATTTACAAATAATTAAAATATTTAAACATTCGCATTTCAAATATGAAGATGTCCCACGGGTGTTAGTTAGTAGCAGCTCCAGCGATTAGAATTTCTGCATCCCGCGTTGTTTAATAAAAAGCATTTTTATCCGAGGTGTTATTTTGCCATTGGCTTTCAACTACGCGCCCCTATCGGTCGGGAGGAGGGTGGCACTCGGTGTGTTCGATATAGGTAGGCTGACCGCCCTGCCAATACAGACTAATAGGCGAGTGCGCTCCCGGTGTGCAACTGTGGATTTCCCAAACGAACCCCGTTTGAAAAAAGTAGCCGGGGAGCTCGGACAAAAATGCTTTTTATTAAACAACGCGGGACGCAGCAATTCTAATCGCTGGCGCTGCTACTAACTAACACCCGTGGGACACTTTGTGAGTACTTTATATTTGAAATCTGAATGTTTATATATACGGAAATCTTGTAAATGCAGCGAGCGCAAAAAACAGGGCAAAGTTACTGCATGACTGTCATGATAATCATCATGGCAGTCATGTTCCAGGGCTACCATAAAATGAGCACAAATGCAAGCACACACATCTTTAAATGCAACACGTACTGTACATTATGCTAACACATTTTGATGGGCATTTAAGGTACAGGTTGGCAACTTTAGATGCTGTCTATAGTGTCTATGACATCAGCAGCCTTTTCCTCAACTCTGATGCGTTGATTTGTAATTAATGATAAAATAAAGTGTGTGCGTGTGTGTGCATGTGCGCGCGGTGCATGCGTGTTTCCATAACAGAACGGACTGTAAGTATACTATACATGATGTGAGATGGTTTCCCAGTGCCTGTCTCTCCCACACAAAAACGTCTGGCTGTTTCTAAAGAGCTTGGCGGGGCGTTAATTATCTCCTAAAGTATCTAAAGTGTTCCATCGCTCAGCCCAAGTGGCTATGGGGAAACTCCACACAGCTTTGGAGAAACGTAACAGTAACAAGTCTACTGTGGTGAAAATGAGAGAGAGCTGCGGGGGGGGGGGGGGGGGGGGGGGGGGGGGGGGTGTTCGTAGTAGTAAAAGAGGATGAGAGTGGATCGGGGCATGTCGACGTAGACATTGTGAAACAAAGACTTAAGAGGGAGCAGGGGGATAATGAGAGGGCAGCAAGCAACCACACGGGGGCGAAGTGGAAAGCGCGAAACCCAAACGCCACCAAGGAAAGAGCTAAAAGGGAAGGAGAATGACAGGGGAACGTTAGATTTATGAGACAAGTGCTGGTACCCGGTGAGGGTGGGGTGTGGGGGGAGTAGGGGGGGGAGTATCCAATATTTCCCATCTGAGTCAGCCCCTGCCGCAAACCATACTCAAATGAGAAACACAAACACTAACAGTGTGGGCTAGAGAGCTGTACAATGGCACTCGCTTAGTAATCCTGGAGCATTTCCAGATTTACTTCTTTTTTTTGACTGTTTATACACTTTAGAACACCCCCACCCCTCTCTAGTCAGTCCCTGACACAGGGTTTGGAGCCAAACGGGTCGTCTCAGAGATCAACTGTGGTCATGAGTGATTAAAGAGGTGGTTCTGGCTTTGCCTCGCAAGGACATTTATTTTTTCAAAACAGTTCAGTCCGGTCTTGTTGCACTGGGTTTTTATTTTAATTTATGACGGAATGGAACTCTCCCCATGTTTGTCACACAGTTGGTTTCCTCCAGCTGTTGCTGAGGACGTCCTGGAATGCCCCCCCACCCCCCCCCCCCCCCCCCCGAGGGTGGCAACATATGGAAACACGCATGCAGATATGAACGCACATGAAGCACTCACGCTCACAACTGACTGACATTCTCCCCAACTTCACCCTTGGAGGCAGACAAAAGCGTCAGGCTGATTAGCATATACGCTTTCACACTCACTTTAGGCCCATATGTAGTCTAAATGTATGCGTTAGGGACTCGGGTTTTGTAATATATTGCATCCCTAACTCATAACGAAACTCTTTGGCTGTCTAATGAGATACAGAGCAAGGCAAAGTGAGTAGAGTTCTTTATAAACGGGGTAGGTTTGCATGCAGGAATGTGGGACAGAGGACAAGTGAGAAAACTTAGATAAACTGTGAATGGATTGTTTGTGGATAACAAGATGTTAAAAAACGCTGCAAGCTAAATTGTATCACAATGACAGCTAAGAGGTGGGTTCAGGCCAAGATGGAAATAACAGGACTTGCCATCTCCGGTTTACTTCCCGTATCTGCGTGAAGCAGGCGGACTTTTTTGGAGACCGGAAGAATGTTGGGTTCTATTCATTCCAATGGAAGAGTGAACGTGAACACAGCTTCTGAATCATTCTTTAGCTCCATGGTCACTGAACTAAATATTGGACCCGATCGTCATAAGCCACACAATATTCCCAAGATTCTCATACTAAAATTACTTTTTTCAGAGAGACAAGGCAGGAGAACATCTACTTTATTATTGACCTTTCTCTGTCCCAGCAACACACTCTTGTGGGATCTATCACCAGGGACCATACCTACAAATGGTCTCCATTTGTAGGATTTGAGTACCATGTCAGTTCTAGGAGCTCCAACCGGGATGGACTATCTTCCTAAGTTAACAATCTTTGGTTCAGGTCATCTGGTTATCGCCATTAGAATGCAGGACTTAAAACATCAACGTCAAAGGAACAATTTATTGTCTCCACCAGGCCGAAGGCATGTGGGGAGAGTATGTTTTGCACTCCGTCCGTCCGCGTGTCCGTCCGTCCGTCCGTGTGTCCGTCCGTGTGTCCGTCCGTGTGTCCGTGAACAGCTAATCTCGGCCACCGTTAACCCGGTCGATGCCATATTTTGCACACACACTCCCTGGATGCCAACCATGAACCTCTGCCCCAAACTTTCCAGAACGGCCTGTTATAGCGCCACCAGGAGGCCGCTTTGTGCAAAACAAGTTTTTGCACAGTACACCTACAGATTTTGTCCAAACATCACGCAAATTGGTACACAGTCTCTCTAGAGCCATTCAACGAAACGGGTCTTTCAGATTTATCAGACTCCATCCTGATTGGTTAAGATTGGCTTCCAAAGTTCACAGGAGTGCTCAGTTTCAAACAAAATGCTGCAAATCATGAACACATCGCGTGATTTCCGTGAAATTGTGCACCCACATTCCCACTAGGCCGAGGACGAAATGCCACATGAACAATTTCAACTCAGCCTCAAGGTGGCGCTATAACTGGCCGAAAAGTGTTTTTACCTCTAACTGCACGGATCTGTGGATAACCTGGTGGAGACCTGTGCCCGGAAGGGCACTTTTTCTAGTTTATTATTTTATTTATTTCATGAACAAGAGAGAACCTAACAACAATGAGAACCTAACTGAACTGTGTGTTGGTATAACAAACACATTTATTGTCTCCACCAGGCCGAAGGCATGTGGGGAGAGTATGTTTTGCACTCCGTCCGTCCGCGTGTCCGTCCGTCCGTCCGTGTGTCCGTGAACAGCTAATCTTGGCCACCGTTAACCCGGTCGATGCCATATTTTGCACACACACTCCCTGGATGCCAACCATGAACCTCTGCCCCAAACTTTCCAGAACGGCCTGTTATAGCGCCACCAGGAGGCCGCTTTGTGCAAAACAAGTTTTTGCACAGTACACCTACAGATTTTGTCCAAACATCACGCAAATTGGTACACAGTCTCTCTAGAGCCATTCAACGAAACGGGTCTTTCAGATTTATCAGACTCCATCCTGATTGGTTAAGATTGGCTTCCAAAGTTCACAGGAGTGCTCAGTTTCAAACAAAATGCTGCAAATCATGAACACATCGCGTGATTTCCGTGAAATTGTGCACCCACATTCCCACTAGGCCGAGGACGAAATGCCACATGAACAATTTCAACTCAGCCTCAAGGTGGCGCTATAACTGGCCGAAAAGTGTTTTACCTCTAACTGCACGGATCTGTGGATAACCTGGTGGAGACCTGTGCCCGGAAGGGCACTTTTTCTAGTTTTGTTTGTTATACCACTTTGGAATCTTACAATAACGGTTAAAATATCATTTCATGTTCTTGTCCACACGCAAAAGCAGCTATTTAATTTATATATAATTTTCTTTCTTTTGTCTGTGTTATCTTTCTTATAGCTTTCTGTGGGCCACTCTTACGCACTTTAAATTATCTGACTCCCAACAGAATAGCCCTCCAGCTCAGACATCAAGAAACCAGGTTTCCATTTATATGTTCTATTGGGCTAATATGCTTGCAGTAGACATTTTAATGTATTTATCTTCCTATTTAACCTACCTGAGATTTTTAACCACTTTATAACCCTGTTGATCGGGGTCCCCCGAGGGTATCCCCTTCTGTTTTGTTTGTACACCAAATCTCTGCTCTGAAAATAGCCGATCACCAAGCTGACGTGTTGCATTGATGTGCGTTTTGAACTTGTAGATCTATATTTAATGAATATTCGCCTATTATGCCTTGCCCAGAACAGGGACTCTATATGGGTTCATGTAATAAATTAAGTCATCCAGGACTTTATGTGTCCAACGTAAAAAACATAAAAAGTCAGTTTCTGTTCTGAATGGAATGATTGTAAAAGTTAGTTTTCAAGACCTGTTACAATGTGATGTAGGTAATTCACCATTACTGTATCCAAAAGGAGAAACTAATGGAATTTAGCAAGAGGCTATTGATGTTGTTACTAGTAGTTAGCCTACTGTTTTGTAGTTAGCCCTAATACTGTATCTTTCTGACTACCACCCAGATTCACTGGTTTGAACAGAGTCGGTCGATAACAAGGAACAGGCTATCTGGTTGTTTGTGAGGTGATGCCTAAGGAATGAGTGCTTTACAAATTCGATAGCATCTCCGCTTAACTGCAACATATCATCTTAAGCCTTAATTCGCTCAGTATGTCTGAGAGGCTTGCATCTCGTACATCCCTGGTTTAGTGCATGTTGTGTGTCAAGATGGAGGAGATAGCTGGTGAACTGAGTCCTCCCCTCAGAAATATACGATGTGTTAAAAGTGCATTTATGCTATACTTATCTTGCCTGCACACATAGCTTTATCTGGTACCTGTAAACAGACAGAAAAAGATAAGGGCTGGATTTCACTATGTCAAACATAATCACGTCTCTCCCTTCCGTTCTGTCCCGGGCTTGTGTGCATCTCAGTCTCTCACTTCCTCTTACATAAACATGCAAACACCGCAAAGAGGATGATGCGAAGCTTATTTGATGCGGCTTGAAATATAAACGCATGCACGTGTGAACAGACCTGACAGATTCATGTGCACAGCACACGTACAGTATGCACACATGCACATAACTCCCTACAGAGTTATCCCAAGAGCTTCCCTTTGATTTGTCTGGGGGCTCTCTGGTCTCAGGATGAGGGAACGTCTTCCTTTTCACTGACTTGCATATTCATGAGGTTACCCAACTGAGTCATCTTCCCGCTGTCCCACATCAGACATGGACACTGGAGTAGAAGAAGACTTACTCTAAGGTTCTTCAACCTTAATTTCTGGGAACGTAAGTCTCGTGATTATCTTGCGCTAACTCTGAGGGTGAGAGGAGATAAAGGCTGTTGAGTTATTTTTGCCTTACGCCATTTTAAATATGCAGAGATGAGCGGGAGAGTTCTTAAAAGGGTGGCTGCCTGCCGCTGGTAGAATTAGGTCAGCAGTGACGTCATGACACTTAGTTTAAAGCGAGCCAGGGCTTCTTTAGAAGTACAGTACAAGCAGAGGTCTGCTGCTCATGGACGAGAGAGATGACGACTGGATGCGAAATGGCTGCTGTGGCGCAGGAGGTGCATAAGTATTAGTGCTGCCGTAATTGTCCAAAAATCTGATTTGGATATTCGTTTTAAAAACCCACGTGGATTCGAGCAATTCGACCCATTCGGATTTTGGATTTCAATTCGAGCCGTTCGGATTTATTAATAATTATATTTACACCAATACAACCTGAGACATAACATTTAAGATCGCATTGCTGGCGCAACTCTCTCTCCGCGCATTGGTGCTGCTGAAAACCGAGTTGGAACACAACGCATGCATTCTCCCTTCTCCAGTAAAACTTCACAGACATTTTTCTTAAATGAGCAATCCTACCACACAGCCTTATCAAAACGGCACGGAGGCAGTATTAATTCACAGAACAGAACAGTGCATTGCTGCTGCTGCCGGACCCGGCACCACATGTGACATTTCATCCTTACGCATTTTATTTATCTTTTTATAATTTCCTGAAGGATAAAGTCGCTTCATGATTGAAGATTGATGAGTGATAGATCTGTGTGTTGTCTAAAAATATACTCTTCTCGTCTGTCCGAAACAACACCGAAGCAGAGCCTGTAATTCTGATCACTAGATACGCTGTTGACGGAAGATTTCACCCTTCTGAGCAGCGTACACCCACTGCGCAAATAACGTAAAAGGCTCCCGCGGCCCCGCCCGCCCTGTGCTCACTACGCAGGCTGCGCTGCGTAGTCTGCGTTTAGGAAGAGTACGAGGCAGCTGATTTATTCTTTAATGTATGCCGGTGTCGCGTGGCAAATATAACTAATCTACAAGCTCACAAGTCACAACCTTAGAGTAAGGTCACAACGTGTCGCTTACCCATGGCACCGTCTCGCGAAAACTAATAATAATAAAAAAAAACTTAATTTTATATATTCGGTTATTCATTAATTTTTTTGATTCGAAAATATATTCGGATATAGAATATTCGTTGGCAGCTCTAATAAGTATTGTGGTCGACCTTGGGATGAACGCTGTACAGACGGATCAGATGGATGGATTTTACATCCAGAGGAAACCCGCAGTCTGTACAATACACAGGAAGTACATCGGTAACCTATACCAATCACGTCAAAGACCGTCACTCATGTGACCACTGTGAGTGGAATCCCCCCCCCCCCCCCCCCCCCCCCCCCCCCATGGCTCTGCGTGCTTCTCCTGCAAAGGCGTGTTGGCCAGCTAATCCTCGCTCTTTCTGCAAACACAATGCTGCAAGGCCGTTAGCGCCATTAGCTTGCTATGGAGGGAGAACGTTCCAGGAACAAGCCCCAGTCCCGTTCTGTCAGCGCCACACAGCTACACCCAGCGCTGCTTTACAGCTCACTCCCCTGCCTAGCTCCTCACAGCTTAGCTCCAGCCCAATGAATTATGGATCAGAGGGAATATTCCTGGATATTTCTTCTTTTGAACACTCCGTGGTCCTGGACGCTTTCCGTTTTTCAGAACCGGCTTGAGGAGAACCAGATGGTCCAGTAGGACCGGGGCCAAGCCAAATAGGACCCCTCCGAGCAGAACAAATCCAGAAATATATATAAATAAATATTCATCAGGATGATAATACGCAGGGGCCCAGGCCAATATAAATACAGCGCCTGGTCCCTGGACCCCCTCTAGGTCACTGCTGTGGAGAATAAATAGAATGCAGCCCTCCCTTGTTTTCTTTTCTTACGTATCTGTGCCTTCATACTTTTGCACTTATCTCTCTCTCTCTCCATCTCTCTATCTCTCTCTCTCTCTCTCTCTCTCTCTCTCTCTCTCTCTCTCTCTCTCTCCTTCTGTCTTCTGATTTAGGTTTTTACCCTCCCATGATTCATTATTTATCGTCATCATCATCAGGGTGATCCATTCTCTCTTCTCCCAGGTGGGATGTTGTCCATTTTGGTACTGTGTTGATGCAGCTCCCTGGTTGCATGCTGCCATTTTAGAATGGTGTTGTCCCCATGGGCCCCTGTAGATTCCCCCCCACCCCCAACACACACACACACACACACACACACACACACACACACACACACACACACACACACACACACACACACACACACACACACACACACACACACACACACACACACACACACACACACACATTATGATTCCTAGGCTGCCTCTGCACCTGTAATTTATTAAATTCTGAAGAGGAAACAGGTGACCAACAACCACGGACTCATTGAGACTGAAAGCTAGATGACCATTTCCCTCTCCACCCCCCCTGTCCAAGGTGTCTGAATGGTAGGTTCCCATTCTGCTTCCAATTGAAGTTGGTAGAGAGGGTGGTGCTAACTTCCAGACAGGTGGTGCTGGTAGGGGTATTTTACGTCAGGCTGCTTTTTGTCTGTGTGTTTATTTGATATCTGTCTGGTGAAAAAAGGCACGTCTGCGATGAAAGGACAAGAGCGAGAGCGAATGAGTAGTGAAAGGCGAGTTGGGCTGTGTTTATTTCATGTTGGCAGAACGTTTATCGAGAAGGGGAAGAATGAAAGGGAGGGGGGGGGGGGGGGGGCAGCACACGCTGAAACACAAGACAAGAACGTCAACCCACATGTGAACGGCGTGAACGATTCAGTGTGGGAAATAGAAAGACAATATTATATTTCTCTATCCATTCTGAACATAGGGATATATTATGTTGTCAATGGCGCAGCAGGGCTCATAAACAGAGACGGTGGATAAAACAAATGGACGGAAAACATATTACGGCATCTTGTCTTCCCCTTTGGAAATCTCCCCTCAGGACTCATTAAGACAATCTGTATAGCCGCACACAAAAAGCCACACTGCCAACCATGTGCTGTATAGATTTGCTGTTGTGAGGTTTGTGTGTGCCATCTGTGCAGAGCTGTGTGCTGTGTTCTCCAAAACCACAGCCCAGGTTTGCATGTGAATGTTGAGGTGTGTGTGTGTGTGTGTGTCGTGCTGATGTGCTCTCATTGTGTTTGTGTCTCAGTCTGTGTTGTGTGTGTGTGTGTGTGTGTGTGTGTGTGTGTGTGTGTGTGTGTGTGTGTGTGTGTGTGTGTGTGTGTGTGTGTGTGTGTGTGTGCGTGTGTGTTTACGCGCGGTAGAGACACATATCCCTGGCTGAGAGCATTGGCGGAAAGCCTGTTCTCTGTATCTCAATGAGGGGATTAGAGGGCTATTCATTAGACAAGGCTTTGATAGGTGGCTGGACGCCGTACATCCAGCATGGCTCACACACTGCTCTCACACAGCTACAGAGAGAGAAGAGAGAGGGAAGGCCAGGGAGGTTAATGGAGAAAGCCTAGATGCTCTCTCTTTTTCTCCATCTCTCTTATTTTTCCCCCTATTGGCATCTCTCTCACTGTTCCCTTCGGCACAATATACAGGTAGGTTGGATTTGGGGGCTTGTCAAGTGATGCAAGCTCACGCAACCTGTGACTCTTGTGCCTGTGTCATGCATGCATGGATGCATCCATCCATCCATCCATCCATCCATCCATCCATCCATCCATCCATCCATCCATCCATCCAATCAATTCAGTCACCCACAGAACTTGTATTTTTAAATAACCCATTGCAGCTGTGAAATGAGACAGGCGCTATTCTCCTTTCTATATCCGAATACTGTTGTCCATCAGCCAGGGCAGCCAGGGAGTGGAGACAGTCATTATGACAGCCATTCCCTCGCTGAATGCAGATGTTCAGCTAAACATCCAGCCCATTGTTTGTGTGGAGCGGACGGAAGTGTCACTCCGTGACAATGGGCCTGGAATGAGAAATACCCTGTCCTGTCAGCCATTTGTGACGGGCCGCAGTCAGCTCCACGCTCCGAGAGTGCAGATGGGGGGGGCACATTCACCTGAGTGAGCGGTGCGCGACTGTCCGTGACCGCGTCCAGTTCTATTTTCCATGAGAAAAAAAGAAACATCTCGGATGTTTGTTGTCCGCGCTACTCGGACAGCAATGGGAAGAAGACGGCTTAATACACAGTAGTACCCGTGTTGCAGACTGACTAGTGTGAGTATCTGTGCGTGTGTGTGAGTATCTGGGCGTGTGTGTGTGTGTGTGTGTGTGTGTGTGTGTGTGTGTGTGTGTGTGTGTGTGTGTGTGTGTGTCAGAAGATAATTTCTTAAAGCAGGCCACAGGGACAGAAGAAACGCATCACTCCTCATCCTCTCGCCCACTCTCCTCATATATATCGTCTTGTCTTTTAGACTTCATGTATATAGGTTGGGGCTCTGGGACAATGAGAGAGAGAGGTTGGGGCTGTGGGACAATGAGAGAGAGAGGCAGCAGGCCTGTCTGTCAGGTGGTGAAGGGAGCGGCGAGAGCGAGGGATGAGAGGAAGGGAGCAGGGGAGTCATTCTGATCTCTGCCTCTTAATAAATCTGTCAGGGAGAGACAGAAAGAGAGCAATGGAGAGAGAGAGAGAGAGAGACCCATCCGCTGAGATCCTCTCCAGGTGGTTTGAAGTGCAGATATCTTTCTACTACTCATCCACCACTGCACCACCCCCCCCCCCCCCCAACACACACACACACACACACACACACACACACACATGCGTGCGTGCGTGTAACTGTAAACTGTTTATGTTACAGTGCAGTTAGAAACCAGTACCAGAGAAACAGTAACTGATAAAAACAGAACGGGGCACCCTCTGGGCCAGGGCCACGATTAGCGACGTCTGTATAATTATATGCAGACTAACAGTAGAATATCTGTTAGTTGGATGTTAGGTCCTTAGCTTGCTTATGATCCTTGATGACTATTTCTATGTATTTGATGTACAGTATTAGTACCATGTGTTGTTCTCGCTTACTGTAAGTTGCTCTGGACTAACTTGTATGGACAGTGGACACACATGCTTGAGTCTTGAGCACAGTAACAGAGACCATATTCCTCTTCATGTATCTATGATTACACAGATGACATATGATCCACCACAGCACTCTCTCTTTTCCTTTCTCCTCTTCATTCTTCTCAGCATGCTATCTTTAAATGTACACTCTCCTTCAGTGCACCTCCACTGCCAGAATGTCTTTTGCCAGAATGTCTTCTGTCAGTATATATATATATATATATATATATATATATATATATCACATATCACATCTGTGGTCATGGGGGAGTGAATGCATATTTATTCAGTTTTCTGTATTCTGTTTATTATTCTTTCATGTCATATCGGTGCTAGTTCATGATGGCTTATGACACCACAACTCCCCATCGGAGAGTAAACAATAGATGGCTTTGATGTGTGTATTTGTGTTGTGCACTGTGGCACATCACGCTGGCAGGCCATATAACTCAGGTTAACGTTATCTTATTTCACACAGCTTTGAGGCCACCTCAGGGAGTAGATCATTTGCTGTCCTCTTATTACTTTTCATTAGGCTAATGTGACGGATGGCACGATTTACGAGAGTGAGAGCGAGACTGAGAGAGAGAGAGCGAGAGCGAGACCCCAAAGACATGCATACTGCCGTTTCGGTGATGTGCATGTGGTTGTTTTGTCTGCCATGAACCTGATTCATCTCCAGGAGTTATCTCTCTCACAGCTTGGAGATTTTTGGTAAGCTTGTTAATCCACCTAAAGCTTGTGTGATGATTTGCGTCACTCTTGATTGTGGTGAACTCCAACATGAGCGACTTGTCAAATGAGCAGCATGCACGGTGACATCGTTCCTTTTAATTTACGGGCCCATTCGCCTGGGATTTGACTTTATAGAAATTGATAGACCGCACTGACAAAGCAGGGTTCTGGGTTCAAATGAGAAACAGAAAACGAAATAGATGACAGAGAATTCTGCAGACTGCCTGAGGGATTGTGGGTATAACTCTCAACCCTAGTGAGTGGCCTAGCCAGGTTATGTGTGTCAACTTTAACAACAGGTGCTGACAGGGAAACAGGCCATATGTGGCTACTTTTGCCTTGCTCTTTGTGTGTGTGTGTGTGTGTGTGTGTGTGTGTGTGTGTGTGTGTGTGTGTGTGTGTGTGTGTGTGTGTGTGTGTGTGTGTGTGTGTGTGTGTGCAGGCATGTTTGTGTGGTCTTTATGCGTCATTTTGACTGCATGTTTGCATGGTTATTGGAGAACACAACCTCCATGTCTCCAGTACCTCTTAATTCGCTGTGATGAATTGTTTCCATCCTTAAACATACCCATATAAACACGCACACAGTAGATAATTAGTCCAAACGGGCCTATTTGAACAGTGTTGCAGTGAGCCAATCTCTTGTACCACAGCCAATCAGTGAGGTCTGGTACTTGGCCTGTGTATGACAGCATGAGGCCCACTTCTGTGCTGCACTTCTCCTTTTCGGGAACTTCTAATGGGTGGTCTGTGACGTCAGCCCTGAACCTGAGACGCAGAATCTGCCGTTATTTGTTGGGCAATAGAAAAAAAATCGTATTTATTTGAGGTTTCCCAAAATGATTGACCCCTTCATTCTCTTGTTCCCTGGATAAAGCCCTTGCAGAGTCCTCTCTCTGTCTCTCTCTCTCTCTCTCTTCCCAATCCCCCTCCCCCCGTCTGTCTTCTCCTCCATCTGCTGACCAGGCATTGAGGCCATTGACATTTTGTTTCCGTCTTTTCCTTGCTTTTCTTCTCGTCTCTTTTCTTCCCGTTCTTACAGTAAACACCTGCATGCACACTGAGTGGAAAAAATGATGAATAGCTCTGCTGAAAGAATGTTGACAGCTCTGAAGAGATCCTTTTCACATGCACAAACACTGGGAGACGAGGGCATAGGAGGCATGTCTGACTGTGTTTGTGTGTGTGTGTGTGCGTGTGCGTGTGCGTGTGCGTGTGCGTGTGCGTGTGTGTGTGTGTGTGCGTGCGTGCAGGGGCAGAAGGGGAAACTGTGTGGCTCCAATTTACATAGTCATTCAGTCATTATCTCAGCAACATACAAAAGAATTTGCATGTTGCCGTCTCGCATGTAAACTTTATTTTATTTTATTTTTTATAATTGTGCTTCACTTAGTTTTGTGGAAATTGACAGGATAAATAACTAAAACTACATTGTAAGTAACTACTTTCAACCTGGCGTACCATTTTGGTTATGACATCATAGGCAAATATCACATTTTTACCAAGATGTCCCAAATAGCCAGTCTTC
The DNA here is from genome assembly GCF_964188405.1 of Protomyctophum parallelum. Lineage (NCBI taxonomy): Eukaryota > Metazoa > Chordata > Actinopteri > Myctophiformes > Myctophidae > Protomyctophum > Protomyctophum parallelum. The sequence goes on from NC_139706.1 coordinate 38,027,524, forward strand.
ATACTCACAACGCAGCACGATGTAGATTGGCTACTTTCTGTTTTACAGTTTGTGAAATGCATTTTTTTTTATTTGTTGTTCATCACAAAAGTAATCTTACCTAAACATTGAGTGAAAAGAACTCAAACCCATGACACAATGAATACAGTGAGTACATGACACCGTATACGAGACCCACTGATCATGCAGAGAACTTGCCAAGCTCATTTCTATAGCGTTTCCCCCATATCCATCCAGACACAGAAGCTTGCACTGATCGCTGCAATGCAAAAACGTGTAAAACTTTATTTTGTTTCATAGCAGTGAGCAATGTCCAAACATAAAAACGGACATTAAGTTTGACTTATTGGACAGAATCATGCAAACAGTCATCCAGTCGTAAAGAGTGCTGAACAAAGATTCTCTCGCATAAAGTATGAGAGACATTAGGCCCTGGCTTGCTGAGTCACTTTGGCTAATGCTGCAATAGATGGATCCAGGGTTCATTTTTTGGCAGTATGCTCACAGAGCAGTCAGTGATATGATATACAACAGCTCTTAATACACTCACTGGCTCTCAAATATGTAATGGAGCAAATTAATGCAGTCGCATCAGACAGAGACACCCGGAATTGAAAACCAATTTAATCAACCTTTGTCTCTCTCCTTCATTTTTCGTCCCCTGTCTTTCCAGTCTGCTTGGCTTTTCCCCCCGGTTTGCTCTTGGCTTCATGAGGGAGTGGGCAGGATCTGTACAGCCGGGAAGAGCTAATTTTTAGTTATGCTGCCTGGAAATCCTTAAAGGGATCATTTGTTAACCAGACCTGTAGTGTTACAGTGATCCAATATACATTTCATCCATCTAGGCATGCTTTGGCATGAAGCCGCAACTAAATGTCAGTAGAATTATCAACTGATGTTGCAAATCATTACTAACTGGAAAATTAGACAATGGATGCCGATTGGATTTTCTTATCCGTGTCCAAAATCATGATCTGCTGCATAATACTGCTATAGGCCTCTGGAGTGAATTAATATGAGGGAAAGCAGAAGTCTTTCATAAATCTACAAGGTCTTCTAATCATGAATCACTAGGGACAAAGGTTCAAGTGCACAATCAGAGCTTCAAATGTTTCAGTATTTCTTGTTGTTGACCCAACTGAGCTCAACTGAATTCTTCCTTTTTTGTCTCTCTCTTTCTCTTTCTCTTTCTCTTTCTCCCTCTCTGTCCCATTCCAATTGCTTCTGTTTCAACACTTGTCCGCGCTAAGCGCACTTCAAGTCTTCAGAGTCTCTACCCGGCTGCAAGGCCCATGTATCATAGAACCGTTCTGAGAATGGTTAATAACTGTTCCAAAATGCATTTCCATTTGTGAAAGATTTGGATCTGTTTGGCGTGGAACGGTATAAACCATGCCCAGTCGGCATAGTTGCGTAACTGTGCTCAGCACAAGCGTGGTCTGCCAAACTGATCCTGTAGGAGGGCTGAATGACGTACTGTTCTATTATCGGTTGTATACCATGTGGTGGGAAAGCACTCTGATTCAACACGAAAGACGCTCCCAACGCATGCCATGCATAGTACATTTTGAACTATGTTGTACAGTCACCTATAGTATCATGTTATCACAAGGTTGATTACAGGTCATTCAGAAAAGCGCCTCAATTACAATGTGAAACAATTAATCTAATCAAGGCATATTCAAATTCAGTTCAGTATTGGCTTCATTAAGCCAGATCATTTGCATAGAAATTTTATTTGCGCTCAGTGACAGTGATACAGAAATGTGTTTAGCAGCTAATCAGATGTTGCAGGCAGCTTTGATTGCAGACAATGCTTGTAGCAACATTAACATGTTGAACATGCTAGATTTGATCAGGATCTCTACTTAGGTTAAAGGGATAGTTCAGATCTTTTGAACTTAAGCTGTATGAAAAACTTGCCATTAATGCAGTGGTTGCAACTGTATTAATTGATTGCCCGAGTCCCGTGGTGGGAGTTCTGCTCTGGTTTTGGTGAAATATTAAGTAGTTCCGGTCATTTTGTGGGTGTCACAGGGGGCCACACTTTAAAAGTAAATGAATCCACAAAAAATTACCTATTTCAAAAATATTAGTGCAACTTTCGTTCATTTTTTACCCCTCTATCACACGGAACTATGTTTTTGTGTCCATATCACTACGCCCAAAAAATAGTTCCATGTGATAGAGGGTTCAAAGCGCTAATATTTTAGAAATAGGTTAACAATACAAATTACGTTAGTTTTGTGAATTAATTTACTTTTACTCCGTGGCCCCAGTACCCCCCACAAAATGACCGGAACTACTTAATATTGACCAAAACCAGAGCAGAACTCCCACCACGGGACTCAGGCAATCAATTAATACAGTTGCAACCACTATATTAATGGCAAGTATTTCAAACAGCTTAAGTTGAAAAAATCTGAACTATCCCTTTAAGGTTATATGCCGAGTTGCCGACCCATGTCATCATGGACACTTCCGTTGATCACAGACCCCTTTTACTGAGGATTACTGTAGTGTGTATGTGGTTTGTGGACATAATCCAATGACATCAACAGAGTTTTGGGTCTGAGAGGCTGCTAAATGTAATCATCAAATGGTTGTCCGTGGCTCAAATGCCAAATAAATATGAAAATTGATATGAAAAGGGTTGAAAACCACACATAATGTGAAACACCCCATACATTCTGTACATGTTTGATACCTCTATAATTGTGTTAGGGCGGTAGCGTAATCCTGCTTGTCAAACTTGCGCCCATGACATGCTAATGGCGTTGTACGCTGACCCCAGAGGTGTTTTGGTGTTATTAGCGTTGTTGTCATTAGCGTGTGGATGCATTCCCTCCATCTGTACGTCCCCCCCCCCCAGTCCTCCCTGCAGGGTGTTTCTGGGATACAGTCCCAGTGACCTCTGTGGCAGGCTGAGCCGCTTAGCGTCGCCCCCCGATGGCTGCGCGCAGCGCCGCATGCTGCCCGGGCATGTGACAAAATCTGGTTACCTGAAGGACATCCGTGCGTCAGCGCTCGCTGATCTAATCATACACACATGGGTGGAGTTGCGGACGTATGCCAGGATGCACTCGCACACATGGCTGAAGCCTAGGTGCATGCACGCATGTATCCTCAGAACGCACGCACGCACGCACACACACACGCACGCACACACGCACACACACACACGCACACACACACACGCACACAGTTTTGAGTTTTGAGTTTTATGTTTGTGTACAGGCTGCAGTCTACTCCTTCCCTTTTTCTTTATTTTATTTAATTTTTTCACTTGACTGATTTTTCTGGTGACAAAATGCATTAGAAGAACAATGGAAGTGTGTTCCAGAGTAATCTGTTTACAACCACTTCCACCCACCTCCATCACAGTCACCATCCAACTAGGGCTGCAACAGCTAATTGAACAAATTGATTTTTGATCGTTAAAAAAACAAACCAAAAAACCTATATCAATAAAACAATCCATTTCAGGGAAGTAATTTGGTTTCAGATCTGATCTCAACCCTGAGAGTTTGTCAGCTCTTTCCTCCATGTCGTATGAAAAGCTGGCTTCAAAGTCACAGTGGCACTTAGCAAAGAAATGGTGACAGCGGGAAGCCAAAGAGACTATGGATGATGATATGATATGAGAGAGAGAGAGAGAGAGAGAGAGAGAGAGAGAGAGAGAGAGAGAGAGAGAGAGAGAGAGAGAGAGAGAGAGAGAGAGAGAGAGAGAGAGAGAGAGAGAGAGAGAGAGAGAGAGAGAGAGAGAGAGAGAGAGAGAGAGAGAGAGATGGGACTGAAAAAAGACAGGAAGTACAGGAGAGTGAGAAAGGGAAAGAAAGAAAGGGATTAGAAAGATTTCCCAAATGGAAATGGAGAGGTAGGCTATAGCGAGTTGACGCGTGTTCGGTACATCCTCTTATCCTCTCTTCCGGTGGAGAGAATAGACAAATGGCATTTGATAGTGGTTGGCCTGTCTGAATGGCAAAGCCAAGCCAGATGTCCCTTAGGCCTTCTAAAGCATTCTTAAGACTGGAATGACAGCCCTCCATGGCCTCTTGAGGGATTTATATAACCATATCATTTCTACTGTCATTCTTCTCTGTCATTAATTTGGCTCTTGGTTTTTCTTTTTGGTGGAGATAATTATCCAGTCTGTAAATGTGCAAGAATGTGCCACAGAGATTGAGCTGTTAATGAATGTATACTGTACACACCCTTATGGGTCCATAGATTTAGAATTAACGCTGCCATGATGTGGTTGTTGTTGCTGGTTTATACTCAAACAAAACGATTTCATGGCTCATGCTGACAAAATAGTATGAGCAATTGAGCACATGTAATGGCAGGATTTTTCTTTTTAGAAATGGGAAATCACAACATGAGCTCGTACTTAAGAAGCTAGCATTAGTGCTTAATGCCCATGCTGATCTGTAGGAAGAGCGTCTGCTAAATGCCTAAATTGTAATTGTAATGTTTTGTTTTAGTCTCCATCCACAGTGATGTCTAGTCACTCAAACGTCTCTCCTCTCTCTCTCTCTCTCTCTCTCTCTCTCTCTCTCTCTCAGACTGCGGTCCACTCACTGGACTGGAAGTTATTATGTATTTATTTTCTTGAACACTATCAAATGCCACCTTATCTCTAACCATCCATGTTTTTCAAACATCGGAGAAAAGGCCGGTACTCGATGAGCTCTGAAACATCATCCTGCTTTATCTGACCACTGAAAGGGATTTAGTATTCTGCAGTACATCTGATAACATTTTGGTTAAATGCACTCTACTGTAAACAATATGATTTCAAGAGCATATTGTGTTATGCTTGTGAAACATTTATGACTTGTCAAAAGCTTTTCATATTGTTATTCTATATTCGACTATATGATAAATGACTGCACTGTGGCTTACACAGATTAAGCTACAGATAGCTTCTCAATTACATGCATAATTGAAAACCCTGTAAATAAATCATAACAAATACAAAATGCTATGATTTATTTAGTATTTTATTCATGTTTACAAAACAAACATGACACAAATAGGTAGGCTACATCGCAATATACCACATGAAGTTTCAGTTCCAAAAAAGAAAATCTAAGGGAACACAATAATAAATAAAACAAATGAAATAAAAGGAGATATTCATTTTAAGTAAGTTAAGTCTAAAGGACGACTTCACCCATTTTCAATGTTCATGATAAAATGTGTTTCTACTCACTCTGTGGGCTCCATTTTCGTTCGATCTTTCTAAATACACTGTTTGGGTATTTAGCAGTGGTGAAGGGGTGTTCCCCTAGTAAAGTTGGTATTTTGGTTACCTGTCTAAATCCCTAAAACACCTCCGTTACCCGTTATATTATGCATAGGTGTGGTTTGGGCGTTACAATAATTAAACCAATCACCAGTCCACATGCCATTGCCTTTAAAAAAACCCTTATGGCCACTGACGTGCTTGACGTAATGAAATCAATAATCAATAAATCCCTCATAGCCACTGACGTTATTGACGTATTGACACTATCCCCTGTCGGGAGCTTAATAATAACAAAATGTAGCAACTTTTAGCTTGTTTGGCTAACGGCTGATGTAATCTACCTAAAACCGGCCGAAATCCGCGCATGAACGGGCGATCGTGCACGCGTGCCGTCTTTATGTGCATCGCTGCGTAAAATGCGATCTTTTGGGCTTGATTAGAGCTTAATTTGACTTAGTTATGAAAATAAACGATGATAGCTTAGCATCCCAGACATCAGACTGTGTAACACTGCAGAAAGCTAGAAGATGTTGTGATCCGTAGAACCGGAAAAGACATCGCCAGATTCGCTATATTTGGTCAAAATCGTCATAATGGTGCGTTCCCGCCACCTGGTGGCAATAATATATATTACTTTGCCGTGTGAGAATGAGCTGTAGTGTGTATATCACAGATTTTTGTTTTGGCATTAAAATGAGGAATTTAAACATATGAATAGTGCTGGCTGAAGGCACAATCCAATGTTAAATTAGGTTAACAGTAAGAGGGTTTTAAGAGATCCCAGTTCTATATTGCTTCATAGCCTTACGGTCTATAGCCCATGGAAGAGTGATGTGCTGCTGCCCCCCCAGGGGGGGGGGGGGGTGGATGGACAGAGCCAAGAACACTCGTCTTTTCATTGAGTCACAACTCGCTCAAATCTCGCCCATTTAAAAATTTAAATTAGGGCTTTCATTTAGTTAGTATATAGATCGTGCAGGTCGTCTGTACGGAACGGCATGAAGCGAAAAGGAAAGTTCGGTAAATCGGATTAAACCCCATTTGCTGCGCTGGGGTGATGAACTAAACAAGCAAATGGAATCAATCACACACGCCACACAATGCCTGGCACAAATAACTTCTTTGACTATGCAATTATATAAACACAATGGACACAAGGAAGTGGCAGGCACTCACTCACTTCTGCTGATTATAGGAAAATCACAAAGAGATGCAAGAGAATAAGGAGAGATGAGGCAGCCTAACTCTGTGCCTGGACATCTCCATTGAGGCGTGCGCATGAACTATGTTGTAGCATGTTATCACAAGGTTGATTACAGGTCATTCAGAAAAGCGCCTCAATTACAATGTGAAACAATGAATCTAATCAAGGCATATTCAAATGTTGTTCAATATTGGCTTCATTAAGCCAGATCATTTGCATATAATTTTTATTTGCAAATTGGAGCCCTGTGTCTCATAGGAGGGCTGTGGGCAGTTGGCAGAAACCTGTCTACCTGATAGTGACATCATCGTTTGACAGACTTTTTTTTCTAAACAAGATTTTAATTTTTAATTTAGATTTTTATTAACAAGAACAAGAACAATGACTTTCATTATAGCATGCTAGCGTTCCAGGAATATAAAACCTGCAGTTTCTATTAGCTTGGATTCCTCATCGATGTTGTCACTTGCAGACAGCTTTCTGAACTGTCCACAGCCGATTACAGTAGATAAAAAAAATGGTACCATATTATAATATATTTTTTAATGTTTTTAGTTTTTGACCTGATGAAGATCAAATAGATCGAAACGTTGTCTATTTCAATAAAGAACGTCTTGCTGATACCTGTGGTGTGCGGGCGCCATCCAATCTACTTTAGTTTTTTATTCAACATACTGTAGAAGAGGTTATTAGGCAGGGAAAAGTATAGTACATGGGATAATTTCTTTATACATGTAGCCGCAGATGATAACAAAAAGGGACAGGATTTCACAAACAACATATCAATAATATGAGATAAATAAATTAATTAAATTGATGCAAACAAAAACAAACAGAACAAAACAATCCCCTACCATCCCACTTGGAACTTTGACTCCTCATTTCATACAGACAGTTGTAGAAAGTAGTAAACCACTTTGAAAGGAATTACTTAATGAACGTAAACAAGAAGAAGAAAGAAGGTGTATAAAAATGAAAAGTGGAAGAAAGTAAATATAGTGAATGATAATAATTGTTGTTGTTGTTGTATAAGGGATAATGATAATAGAGATAAAAATTGATAATTGTACAAACAATTAAGGCCTATTCATAGTCTGGATTTTCGGTGATGAGGTGACCACCGCTCCGGTGGTGAGCTGACCACCGGAGCTGAAATAACATTGAGCGGTGGTGAGTAAAAACAGAGAGAAGGGCTGGAGCGGTGGCGGTGGTTTGCTCTTCACCGCGGCTCGTGACGTCATGTTGTAGTTCGGTGGTCACCCCACCACCGTAAATCCAGACTATGTATGAGCCTTGAGTCTTCACTAATGAGCATTAGTGAGGACCAATTATACGAAGGTTCATTGGAAATGGGTGAAGCCGTCCTTTTAATGAACGCAATAACTTTAATCAATCTAAATTAGAAACGTCAAATACTTTCAGGTTTCCTTTTGTGTACCTCCATCAACCATACAAAGCTACCTGTATAATATTGCATACATTGAGTTTATCCTGCTGTGAATAGCAAGGGAGGGAGGCTGTTATCTGTGTTACTGTGATGGAGGGAGGCTGTTGTCTGTGTTACTGTGATGGAGGGAGGCTGTTGTCTGTGTTACTGTGATGGAGGGAGGCTGTTGTCTGTGTTACTGTGATGGAGGGAGGCTGTTGTCTGTGTTACTGTGATGGAGGTATAGGGAGGCTGACATTCTCCTCTGCTCTCTAGTGGAGCTGTCATATTTAGTTACTAGCCTCTCTAGAGAACGGGAGGCAGGATGTGTGTGTGTGTGTGTGTGTGTGTGTGTGTGTGTGTGTGTGTGTGTGTCTCTATGGACCACACTGCCTACTGAGGGACTGCAGTCTGGCGAAGATAGATAGAGTTACACTGGACCCCTGGGATAGAGGAGGATAAGGCCGGAGGGGTGTGTGTGTGTGTGTGTGTGTGTGTGTGTGTGTGTGTGTGTGTGTGTGTGTGTGTGTGTGTGTGCATGTGCGTGTGCGTGTGCGCGCCTGCATGTCTGTGTAAATTTGTGGGTGATGGGAGAGACCACAAAAATAAGACATTGACAGCGAGCCGAGTACAGCATCTATGTAAGAGACTGAAAGGTGTGTGTGTGTGTGTGTGTGTGTGTGTGTGTGTGTGTGTGTGTGTGTGTGTGTGTGTGTGTGTGTGTGTGTGTGTGTGTGTGTGTGTGTGTGTGTGTGTGTGTGTGTGTGTGTGTGTGTGTACAGTGCTTGCATGTGGGTGTATAGCATTACTCCCTGAATGATGTGTCCTGAAAGGTGTCCGGTCAGAGACACCAAATCCAGCAACCAATCAGGCGAGACATAAAACTGTCACAGTGGCCTACACTGCTTGACGACCACCCACACAATAAAATCCTCAGTGTTCATTTAACTCGAGACATAGAGATTGTAAAAGAAATGGACCCAAACTGACACGCAAGCCTTCGCTCGCTCCTCCACCGGACGGTTCCCATGCTCCGTCCCCTCTCTGCCTCCTATTCTTAGACGCAGCCAGTGGCTCGTCTCAGGTTCACATGAATGGCATCGGCCCTCCGAAACTGTGAAAAGACAACCTATAATGCAGAGTGGAGGAGAGGTGCTTGAATGAGTGGGCCAAGTGGAAAGGAGTTGGTTGGTGGTTTGCATTTAGGAGAGGAGCAGAGAAGCACGGCTGTTCCAATGATTGATGGAATCCCGAGAAGAGAGAGAGAGAGAGAGAGAGAGAGAGAGGATGAAAGGATGAAAGGAGAGGAAGGGATAGAGGGATGACGCTAGAGATAAGTGCATGGGGGAGAGGACGAGTGGGACTGTGAGAAGATGCACCCTCGGACGGCTATGCATGCACGCGCAAGTGAACAAGCAAGCAAGCGAGCGCACACACACAAACGTGCACACACAGTGCACACACACTCTCCAACACATTCTCACAGACACACACCAATATTCTCCCGCCCACATAGACACACTCGCTTACCCGCTTTCCTCGACTTCCTGGGCTGGGTGCCTACCACAGTGATGAGTGTTACACATGCAGAGAAAAATGCCTCCGACATCAGACTTGGCAGAACAGGCCGAGTGAGGGAGGAAGAGGAAACAGGAGGACAGATGGAGTGGAGAAACAATCCATTGTACTGTACCTAATTACACTCGTCTCTCAGAAACAGACTACGTCGTCCGTTTCGTGTAATCAGGTTTATTTTCCCTTTGGTGGGCAGACGGCATCCGAGACCCCCAGGCATATTTAAATGGCAGCCACGTAAGAACAAAATACTAGACTCTGGGTATACTTCTTTCATGTCGCATTTTACCCCACATCCTTTAGCTCCCTCTCCAGCATCCCACAGCAGCGCAGTCGATTCCCGCTAATTGGGGTCAATGCCAGAATCGAATTGAACTCATATAGGCTAATTCACATGTCTATTCCGCTTGGCAGGCAGGGAAATATGATTTTTGCCCCGCTAATTCTTTCGTTTTTTTTTTTTTTTTTGTGTACTGCTAATATATGGTGTAAACTGTCAGGTTTAAGCGCTTTCATTTTCTGGCTGGCATCCTATTTAGCGGTGCAGCAGTCTCCCATCGGCTGTGAGCTGCACAGCGGAGGGAGAGCTGATGGATTCTGGTTTATTTGCCGGGTATTTCCGTTGACTCAAAACGTGGCACGTCTCACGCGCTTTTTGCTGTTTACTGCAACGCTTCGACTACCTCTGATCTCTCTATACCCTATACCTTTTTTATATGCTTTCAACATGGCGTACCTATGTTCTTTATAGGCGTAAAATAAAATGAATCCCCAAATTTGCAGAAAGTAATTTCTGCAAGCTCACATCCCGTGAAGCGCCGAGCTTGTAATATTCTTGCTATTCGTTGTATATCGTCTCTGTTGGGTGGAAACCTCATATGTCCAAAACTGTAACGTTTTTCAAATTCAAACGTATTGAAAGTAGCAGAAATGCGACTCTTCTCGCCGCATTTGAGCTTGTGGATCTGCTACTTTTGATGCATTTGTGTGACGCTGTACTAGTATGATCAAGTATAGGGCGTTGATTATGATGCGATAAAACACAAATGGACATAGGAGGTTTCTGCCTGACAGCAACAATATAACGCAGGGGTCCTCAACTAGAAACGATGAAGGTCCACAAATATTGTTTTGAATAAGACCGAGGTCCGGTCCCATGCGCGGCATCCATCGGAGAGCGGGGCTCTATGCCCGTTTAGTATGGTCAAGCCAAGCTTATACAAATCAGATCCCCTTCCAACCAACCAATAATCGGGTGCAGAGTGCAGGCCCGGAGTGGAACTCCAAATCCAAATCACAGCGCGCGCCAGAATTTTGGGGGCCCTTGGGGGACATTTTGGGGGCCTT
>NC_139706.1:38043326-38065826 GCF_964188405.1 Protomyctophum parallelum
TGTGTGTGTGTGTGTGTGTGTGTGTGTGTGTGTGTGTGTGTGTGTGTGTGTGTGTGTGTGTGTGTGTGTGTGTGTGTGTGTGTGTGTGTGTGTGTGTGTGTGTGTGTGTGGGTGTATATGTCACAGTGGCAGATGCTGCCAGCCTTCAGCCAAATGATGGAGACGATAGCTAATTGCTCAATCAGGCAATATAATCTGGCCAATCTCATTTTCAGTCTCTCTCCCCCTTCATTTCCTGACCTATCGGCTCAGCAGCTGCCAGGCCCAACCAAACAGGCAGGGGTGTGGGGGGTGGTATTGTACATTGTGAGTTTAGTGATTCAAACTGATGTCTGGTTTACTGTGGATTACACAACGTTCAGACGGCTGTTTTTACTAATGAGGCATTGGAGCTGACTGTTTGTTTTAGTTTTGCTGTGTAATGTGTGCGCATGTGAATACAAACTTCCCACTTAAACGGACGTCCCCCCGTTAGTAGTCTAATAAAATGTCTAATTGGTTGTTACTTAATTAATTTGACATTTCATCTTGTGTGTGTTAAGTAATTTCATCACACAAACACTGATGTACTGTATTGACACTGGAGGAGAGATTATTGGAATGCATCTTACATACTGTATCCCTTACCGGTTATACAAGACAAGACAAGAATTTAAATGTCTCTTTAAATGCATATGTTTTTTCACAACAACTCTTCCCGGACACTCCAATTAAAAGGACACTACAAGACAAAACTATATTAATTTTCTATTTCTTTAAGGTCACATATTTGGCAGATCTTCTTCCCACAACCGATCATATTGGCCTGTTTCAAGTGGCAATATGCTTCCTCTAATCTGAGCACAGTGATCATCTTCACTTTGACAGATTATACAGAACATCGTTTTCGGTGTGATAATCATATTGCATTTCCCGAGAACATGAATTTGGTTTACTCCTGATCTATACACTTTTCTAATGTGATGAATAAATCCTCCAAAACATATCACACATGTCCGTTATCCAAGGTCTTAGTGTTTAGTTACAACATTTCAAGTTGCAATTTAATATTTTATAATTGTGTTTATAAAGTAATGATGTATGTTCTGTAATTGTATGTGGTCACTTTAAGAGCAGAGTGTATCAGTAGTCATGTGACTAGCAGCATGTCATGTGATCACCTGTAACCAGGAAGTAAATTCAGTTTAGCACATGGGAGGGATCCTATTCCGGTCGGCGGTTTGTTTGAAATGGCGTCAGGAGGAGAAAATGAGTTTGGGGAAAATGATGAGGACTCGGAGGATGTCAGTATCTGTGGATAGGAAAAAGAGAGCAAGAAGTTCGATATATGGTAGGGATGAGAGTAAAGCTGACGGCGTTTTCAGGGATCTGCATGAGATGGGAAAGTTCATAGCGAAACGGGTTGGGAAAGTAAAGTCAGTGAGGGTTACAAGAAGCAGAGTGCTCATTGATTGCAGAGACCATGAGCAAGCATACAGGGCTGTTAACATCATGGAGTTTGGTGAGTTTGGTGTCCGAGTAGACACTTTCCATCTTGGAGGATTGAGGAGGAGGAAGGGAGTAATACATGGTGTGTGTGCCACTGACAGTCAAGCCGGATATTTTGGAGGGTGGTTGTGCAGCCAGACGAATGTCTAGATACAGAGAGGGGCAGAGGGAAGACACCAAGTCCATTTGTATCACATTTCAAGGAGAGCTACCAGATCGTATATACAGTATGTGGATTACGTCTTGTACAGAGTCAGGCCTTATGAGAGAGGTCCTATGCGATGTTTCTGTTGCCAGGAATATGGCCATGTTGCATCTGTTTGCAGAGGAGTGAAAATATGTGGAAGGTGTAGCAATTAAGGACAAGTGTAAAGAGGAGGACTGTGTGACGGATAATCCAAAGTGTCTTCACTGCAAGGGAAGTCACTTTGTAGGGTCAGCAGAATGTCCTAAACGAGTGGAGGAAATAAAGGTGAACAAGATCAGAGCGGAAAAGGGAGTGACATATGCTGAAGCCGTGAAGAGGATGGACGAGAAGATATCTAGCCACTTATATTGAGGTCCCAATTAAATTATTTCTTTTTTAAATCTATTTTCAACACACACACACACACACACACACACACACACACACACACACACACACACACACACACACACACACACACACACACACACACACACACCAATGTAGCGATGAACACAATCCTCCCATTCTCAATACACACACAACAGCAGCTGTGATAAGTGTGTGTGTGAGACCTACCTCACATGCCAGGTCTCCTGGGGGTATCAGTGATGTGTAGAGGAGCTAATAATTACCCCTTTCCGTGTGTGTGTGTGTGTGTGTGTGTGTGTGTGTGTGTGTGTGTGTGTGTGTGTGTGTGTGTGTGTGTGTGTGTGTGTGTGTGTGTGTGTGTGTGTGTGTGTGTGTGTGTGTGTGTGTGTGTGTGTGTGTGTGTGTGTGTGTGTGTGTGTGTGTGTGTGCGTGCGCACACTTATCGCAAGAGAACCCTCGATTGGGTTGGGAGATGGTGCGTGACCCCTCACATATCACCATCTCAGCCGGCCATCCGTCTCCAGTGACCCTGGGCTGGAGTCACTCATGCACATTCCCCCCCAAGCCAGATGTATGGGAGTCCGCCACACACATGCACATGCATTTCACACAGAGACACAGCAGGGCACAGTTTCAGTCACACATGCAGGCTCACATACCGATATGCATTAAGTGCTTTCTATGGGGCATGTATACAACTAGTGTTTTGTCTCTCCCACTGGACGCACGCATGCACGCAAACACGCACACAGACACACACACATTGAGGCTCTCACACAATACTAACAAGTTCAGAGCTAACAAGGCTTCAGGGAGGCAGGTATACATGTAGCTTTGAGTACACTTAAATGTCACAGTGAAGGTCTGTGTGTGTGTGTGCGTGCGTGCGTGTGTGCGTGCGTGCGTGCGTGCGCAGTTCCCTCAGTTGTATTCGACACATTGTGAGCTTGTAGATCTGCTAATTTCAAAATATTTTCATACATTTGAAAACTTCAAAGGGGACAATCTGCATAATGACTAATTTAACTTTTTGTACCAATACTTTTGTACTTTTACTCAAGTACATGTACATGTAACAGAATATTTCTGTATTGCAGTATTGATACTTTTACTTAGGTAAAACATTTGGGCACATTTTCCACCACTGTTCCCCATGTTTAACTGCCTCCTCCTCAGTCACTTCATCCTGGCATCAGGTCTGCCTCAGAGCGTCACAGCTCTGCTGTCACCATGGCAACCAAGTCTGCATGTGCGTGCTTGTGCATACGAGCATGCCGTAATAATCACAAATGTTGTTTCTGTGTTTGTACTTATTTGAGTATGCTGCGCCTGCTTGCCTATGCACCAGTCTCTAGTTAGTTACTGTATATAATGAGAGAATAGAGAGTAAGCCCTGCATGCATGAAGTGAATGGGAATTCGAGTGGCAAAGTGACTTGGCAAAGTCAGTTTAATGTCATTTAACGTTGTTTAATGCAATCAGATGGGACTTTTCTGTTTTGATGTATGGACTATAAAGGCCAGAAAAGATTTTTTTTGCCACTCAGTATGGCGTTCCCGCATAACTTCCGGGTATGATGATGTCACACGCATACCCTCTATACAGTATTTAATTGTGTGTGCGTCCGTGCGTGTGTGCTTGTATTACTGTAGCAAGCTCACAATTTGAGCTTGTAGATGATAGATTTAGATTTGCAGTTAAAAATAAGTCAAAACATATTGAAAACTGCCTTTCTCAAAATCGGCTTCCTAGAATGTTGATGTCCTCACAATTATAGTAATACAAGCGTGTGTGTGTGTGTGTGTGCATGTGTGTGTGTGCCAGGCACCTGTCTGGGAATATTGCGGAGCAGAGCGGGGGATGTGATCAGGAGATGAGCGGTGTCGGCGAGCCAGACGGGCGGCATGCAAATGACACGTGTTCTACTGCACAGGACAAGCAGTCTGATGGGAAATCAGCCTAGGTGTGTGACTGTGTGTACGCTGGGGAACAAAACCTGCATATCAAATTTCACTGTTAGAGAGTGTAAGAATGTTACCCTTATGGGTCAAATTACAGGTTCAAAATAGGCGCTTTTGTGTGCGTGCGTGTCTAATGTATCCTGTGTATATGTGTCTGTGTGTTTATGTGTATTTCCCTAATCCCTTCTGAGTGTATACATGTATGTCTGTGTATCTGTGTATGTCCCTAATGCATCCTGTGCCAATCTGTAACCGTGATCGTGTTGCAAATGCATGCCAAGTGTCTGCTTGCAAACAATGGTCCCTTGACTGTAGTTCTGCTATACATTTGTAAACTAATACCAGTAAGATGCCCTGAGGGCGACAAGTGTCGCTCGACAAGACGCCGGTGGTGGCAGCAGTATCACTCTTGAATTTGCAGATTCTGCTTGGCGGCTAAGAACTTCTTCTGAAGCGTGGCAAGAGGTGGCTGGCGCTGTTGCGCTCGTGTGCACTGCTGCTGGTCTCTGTTCAGGCGGCGATGGTCCGCGACGGCGTCCTCCGTGAGAGTGTGGAGGTCGCGCTGCTGGGGCAGATCGGCGTGTGCGCGGATCCTCACGCATCCACAATCATCCGCGCAAAAAAGACCTACAGTAAAGACGCCTATACATGTCCAAGGCACCCCATGGTTTTGATTTGTGTATACACGTCATTAGCATAATTCGTGTTAACACTTATTTGAAGCCTCTCTCCATGCATCATTTTGGTCTCAAATAAGAGGATATCTTAAGAATGATTAGCTGGATTGCCATAGTATCTTCTGTCCACCGTCATAATGTCTGGAGGATGAACACTACTATACCACGCTCAGGCCAAATGTTCTGTGTCCACACAAGATATCTCAAAATCTAATGGGATTCATTGTTATGACAATTGCTGGGTGCATTCTTCCTCCTCATGGGTGAATGTCATTCCCTCTATAGCATCACTCTTGGGCCAAAATCTCACAGCGGTCTAAGGATGAAGCACTTTAGTCTGGTTGGGTATACCGTATAAGCAGCGTCTTTAGTTCATTTAAAAAGCGACTAACTATTTAACATTATACTCTTGTGTAATATATATCTTTTAAATTGACAGCAATATTTTTTTTTCTGATGTCATTTAATTTAGATTATTATTTAGATAACCAGACATCACTTAATTAGGAACGGCGCAAGGATTCACCCCCCACCACGTTGCAGCAGGAAGTTCAGGACCACCGCACATTGTCCTAGAAAGCAGACTGGCTGTGTGAATGATGGGCTGTGAGTAGATACAGTTACTGTTGATGACGGCTATCGATTCACACTATTTATTTAGCATCGCTCCATGCAGCATGAGATCGGCGGGGCCAGTGTCACCTGATAAGGATCACTCTGAGGTCATCGGGGACTGCACTTTCTATGGGTCTCAGCCTCTTGTCTCGTAGTGTCATACAATATACTGACTCTCATTGTGTGTGTGTGTGTGTGTGTGTGTGTGTGTGTGTGTGTGTGTGTGTGTGTGTGTGTGTGTGTGCGTGTGAGAGAGAGACAGTGAAGTGATCACCTTTACATCTGTTCCTGACCTTGTTTCAGGTTCACAGCCACAGGCAGCATAGGTGCTTGAACCTCAGTGTGTATTTATTAATAAGGTCTAGAAGCATATACAGTAGTAGCCTACTGCTCCTGTCAATGTTGTATAATCATATTCATATGAATATATCGCATAATTCAAAATACAAAATAAAGAAGTGTTTGATGACATCATATTGGCATTCATGGGGCCGGCGTGTCCTGATTTCATCCACTTTCACCTTGCCGTACCTATTTTGGTTTATTGGTTCTATTTGTTTATTATGTCATTATGACTCATTATAGGAGAAAGGTTTTCAGAACTTAAAAATTAACAGAACTACAAACTCACGTGTCGCAACTATTTTAAATATGTTTAGTTTAATTAAATCTAGGTTTTTCAAATATTGATTATAATTCTATTCAAATATCGGTAATCATCGATGGGCTAGGGCTCTCCAAACTTGGAATCGGCATTGGACCAATTGGCATTGTCGGTCGGGCTCTAGTCCAATCTCATTGACTTTTCTCCTCAGTGGCTGACCAATCATTCTGAACTTGTACATGAACATTGACCACTGGAATATGCAGGGGGTGAGGAAGTCGATTATTCACTTATCCCAGATTTAAGCTGTGTATTTAACATTTTTGACTCTCAGTCGCAGTCCCGACAGACTATGGGATCTAGTTACAGTTTTGGTCCCTACACGCTTTTGAGACGTGTTGTCACTGTTGTGTGGGCTGTTTTGGGTTGACACGTGGGTATGGACTAGTCGCACTGAATCAAGACCTGAAAAAGCAGATTTTCTTTTCTCTGGTATTGTTTTAGACAAGCTGAGAACAGTCCTCTTGTTTGGGTAGTTTCTCCAGTGGTAAGTCAACATGAACCTTGCCTTTAAGGTTACTGTAGCGGTGCAATCTATCCGAGGACCTGCACCGTGTGTTTGTTAAGGGAAGTACTGTACGGTGGGGGGAAATGAAAATGTGTCAGCGGGGCAGGAAATTCCACACATCACTGGCAATGAGTGCTGCTGATGGTGTGTTTATGTGTTGAGTGCATTTGCGTGCTCATAATGGTGTGTTTATGTCTGAGCATTTGTGTGCTGCTCTGATGGTGTGTTTAAGTGCATTTGTGTGCCACATGTACGGTATTTGGGACTGTGTGTGCGCAGTAAAATCTTCAATGTTAATTTAACGCACAGATGGAACCAAATGAACCCATAGGGGTACATTTGTGCACTCTTAGAGTTACAAATCGACGAATTCATCCTGAGGATAAATGTTTTGGGTCGTACTGTATGTGTTTATAATTGTGCATGTTTGCGTTTTTGGCTGTGTGTGTCAGTGTGTTTGGCAATGTGTGTGACGTGTGTGCACGCATCTGTCTCTAGCCACGTGTCTTTGGCTGTGTACTGTTGTACGTGGGTGCGCATTAAAACGTTTGGCTGGGTGAGTTCCCCTGTGTGTGTGTGTGTGTGTGTGTGTGTGTGTGTGTGTGTGTGTGTGTGTGTGTGTGTGCGTGTGCGTGTGAGAGAGATAGAGAGAGAGAGAGTGTGCGTGCGTGTCCGGGTGTACATGTGGGTGTGCCTGGCGGACAGCTGGCTGGTCTCGGCCGTGACACACACTGTTACCCCGTAAATAAAAGTTTGACGATGATTGATTGTGGCGGCCGAGTTCTCATGAATCAGGTTTTGTTTGTGTGGCGTGCACGGTGCGACAGGCCGCGCTGCACTGTCGTATTCGCTGCCACATATGGTGAAACCCCGAGGCGCATCACAACCACTCACTTCCCATAAACATCACGCGGTCGGGGTAATAACACTCATTTCAGCATCTTTTCAATCTGAACACAACCTTGTTTCTTTTAATTTCTGATACTTTGCTTCCTGACAGTGTGCGCTTACAGCTGTAGTGGCAGTGCTTTCATGTTTATTACGCCACCACCGGTGGACAGCTGTGGCTGGAGGGGCGTTATGCTTCTGGGTTGTCCGTACGTCCGTCCGTACATCTGTCCGTACGTTGTGAACGCGACATTTCTGTAGATCATTTCAGGATGTTGAGATACAAACGTCCACTTAAGCGCAAGGATTAACCGATTCGATGGTTAAAGGTCAAGGTCGCTGTGTGACCTCAATCTTGCCAATGTGATATCTCATTAACGCCTGGAGGAAATGTCATTACATCGAGCAATTGGACTCAAGGATTAATTTGTCGGTCAAATTCATCCAAGATCAAAGGTCAATACTGTATATTAGTCTGGACAGACGTGGATGTAAATTGTAACTGGTTGGCAGAGCCATACAACTGCAGTATTTCTAGTCTAGATTTAAAGACTGTTTGGATGTTTATCAAGTGTCAACAGTGTTTTGATGTTTATGTCCAGTGTGACTTCATGGTCAACGCAAAGTGAGAACCACTGGTCTAATTTAATGGATGTGAATGCCACATCACCTGCTTGAACACTTGAACACCAGTATGCCTATTCAGGGGGAACAACACATGTTTTGAGCTTGTAGATCAGCTATTTTTGGTGAAGAGATTTTGTGTAGATGGAAAAAAGGTTGAAGTACAGTTGTAAGTCAAGTCTGTTTCACTATAGTCCAACAGATTAAGTAAATATTTCAGAAGAATCATTCACTTTGTGATTCAAGCACTACATTTGGCATGAATAAAAAAGATCAGAAATGAGTGAGCTATGGCTTAGTTAAATGCCAATGGTCTTGGCTGCCAAAATGGCTTTGTGCGCTCTCCGTGCCTGTTGCAGGCCAATGGTAGTTTTTCCACTTTATTTTATGTATATATATTATATATATATATATATATATATATATATATATATATATATATATATATATATAATTGTTTGATTGGGAGACAATACCATCATGGCTGATACAGCAAATGAAAGAGACTTCCCAAGGAATATGGAGAATTGTAAAAATGATTTCAGAATGAGCGAGCTACTGTATGGCTTTCTTTTAGTCTTTTTATGTCGAGGAGAAAAATAGCAGATACCGCATTACGCCCTTTATTAACATATAAATTATGCTGGCGAGTCTCAATGTTAAGCCCTATGTGTTTCATAATATGGATTACGCATAATGGTGTTGTGGTGGTGTTAAGACTTAATTATGTCATAAGACCTGGAACTAAGACGTCCATTATCGGGCCCACAGTCTCTCACAGTCGCAGTAAAGGCCTATTTCATAGTCTGGATTTTCGGTGGTGAGGTGACCGAGTAAAAACAAAGAGAAGGGCTGGAGCGGTGGCAGTGGTTTGCTCTTCACCGCGGCTCGTGATGTCATGTTGTAGTTCGGTGGTCACCTAACCACCGAAAATCCAGACTATGTATGAGCCTTAAGGGGGCTATTGAGAATGTTGTGAACATTCAGGTGGAACATACTGTACTAGATCACACTTTTTGAGTTTGTCCTTTCTTCCTGCTCCCGCAGAAACTATAGAAGAGTAGAGTACATCAGATGAAACATGGCTGCTCCTCTACTTGACCACATCATCACACAGTATGATGCCCAATTTACTTCTCCATGAGTCATCTCCTCAGTTCCCTCTGTGTAGTTCCAGGAAGAGCTGACATCTTCGTTGAAAATCACTAACAACAGGGCTGAATGTAGGCCAGAATGGTCCGGAACGGTCCGGAAGATTGTACACAAACTCATGTCCAAGAAGAAAACATAATCTACCAACATGAGAGTAACACACACGTGTTATTAATTGAGTTTTCTAATTAAGTGCTTCTGAATTGTTCCAGTGTGTTTGTGTCAGTCAGCGTAATCTGTGCTACAGAAGTTATGTCCACTCTACTTGCAGCCACCATGGTGGTAACCAGACGTAAATGGCCTTTGTCAGTGCTTATGGTGTGTGTAAATAAATCCCGGATAGAGTAGGTGGGCTCTACGACAAATTAAATTCCACCAAAACGTTCTGATTGCTGACAGACTGACACACTATCATAGTTAGTTCTGATTGATTCAAATTATACATGTCACTCTTTTATGGAAAGAAAAAGGAAAACAAACGCGAGGGGAAATGAATAGGCTACTTATGAATGCAATTTAAACAATAAATGAAGCACAATGCAACGAGCAATTACACAGCTGTTTAAGAGAAACGAGAGTTGAAGAAGCTGATTATGTTGATTTGCGTCACCAATCTGCTGCACTACTAAGACTAATAATACCACTGTAAACTAAAGTCATCTAGTGGTGCATTCAATTAATCCATATGGCAATATATCGATGGGACATCCGGACGATATCAATTTACAATTTAGGCATTTAGCAGACGCTCTTGATCCAGAGCGACTTACATTAAGCAAAAACAAAGCATGGCATACATCACATATATAAAAAGTAGTTGTCATGAATCATGTATAAACTAAGAACGTAACAGTGGAGTATCTATGTCAACTATACATACTATACTATATTATATATTATACATTATACATGTGTACTATAAAGTGCTATGACTACATAAAATGCAATTCTAGTGCTGTCTACGTAACAAGCTATAAGTCTGTCTAAAATACTATCTAAGTCTACATAAAGTGCTATCTAAGGGGCTAGGGCAAGTGCTACGGACCATGGTGGAGTCTGAAGAGGTGGGTTTTCAGACTACGGCGGAAGATTGGGAGAGAGGCTGCAGTTCTGACTGTGACGGGAAGTGCATTCCATAGTTTTGGATCGAGAGGCTGCTGTATCGATTGACAAACGTACCTCTGTTTATCGTTATCAAAGTTGCAATGCACTCCCTTCCCAGACACCTTGTTAGGATGTTTAGACATTTTATTTTAATTTAAAGATTTCTGTGGGCCTGAAAGTGTTTTATTATATTTGTGCAACATGGACATTATTTTGAATAAACGTATAATCGATATATATCATATTGTGGCCTCTGTATCGTGATACATATCTATCGTGAGATTGCAAGCAATATCCACCACTACTATTTAGACATGCTGATGAAAGCCTCTGTGAGACAACATAAAAAAAACTTTCCCCCTGCATCACGCATGTGCCTCCATAAGTCATACGTCTCTCTCTCCTCCTTTCATCTTTCCCACCTAGTATCTATCTTTGTTTGTCCTTCCATCTCACTGACAGCATCACTCTCCTGCTTCCTGGTTGGCCTCTGACCTCCCTCCATTTTGTTGCTGACAGAAGCCAGGCCTCGCTGTCATCTCCTTGAGTCACCCGCTGATCGCACGCACGCTCGCTCGCAAACACGCATGCATGCACATGAACAGCCTTGTGGTGCTATGTTTGTATTTGTGACGATCGCCTTTTAACTGTTTTCAATTGACTACAAAACTCATTCAACCCTAACCACCAACCCTAACCATATTTCACCCCTCCATGCTGGCAATAACCTTAACTCTACAACGCATCTAGCAGATGCGCGCAAACAAAATGAGCGACCCAATTACCAGAAATATATAGGCCTAGCCCTAATGTTCCAAGTTAGTGCACATGCCAATATGCTACACATTTTGCAATGATTGTATTTCTCAGAGAAGAAGCCTACTTAAAGCCCTACTTGAGTAAAAGTAAACAATAACTTAAGTCAAAAAATACCATCTCCATCCAGTTATGTGACCATTTCTGACCGAGGATAAATCATTTAATTTGTTTTAATTTTAGTTTTTTCATGTCAAATGAAAGCAGGGAATCATAGCTGCCTACATCATGGCAATTCAAACCTTTAACACAGTCGTATGTTTTAGGTGGATTTAGTCCCGAAATAATTCTCCATCTACATCCTCTTTTACCTAGTATGTCATTCAGCCACTCCTGGGCTGATTGATCTACGAATCAACTAATGATTCATGAAAGAACAAACACACCATAACAGGTACTGTTACAGCAAAACAAAACCCTTTGATTCATATTACGAACATGGAAAAACTTTCCACATGCCAGCCTTTTTGATTTTAGAAACAAATATTGAAAAATTGTCATTCTTCCATTTCTATCTTTCATTTCATTTTGCTTCCACTAGTCTTACAGACACTTCAGAGCCCGGCTCCATGCACAGAACACACACTGGAATATTATGCTTTTCTCAACGTCAAAATCAAAGCTTGTGCAACATACAGTAATTGATTCTATCAAACATCAAACTGCGTAAATCCAATGTATGAAACAGGTGCTAATAATATCCCTATAATACCTTATGTCCACACAACAATTTACACCAGGCAACTTGTCTTGATTGATAAGCGTGCCAGTTGTTCTCATGTGAATATGAACAGACTTGATAATTCAATATCATGACGAGAGACTATAGCAATTATATTCTGATTTGATATGAGTAACAAGGTCTCCAATGATAATGTAGTGGAGTAAATGTATCTATTTATATATGTATATATCTGCTTGTACAAGAAACATTTGTCCACGTACGGAGAAACTGATGACCTCTGACATGCATAAAATACTCTAGGCACGGTAAAGTACAGTAAGTGCGGGTACCTCCACCACCACCACCCCTAAAAGCCATAATGACACCATCATGTACAGTAGCAGCACCAGGAAACCAGAGTCCCTGATTGCTTAGCGGAAGGACAATCAGACCCAGACATCACTGTAGCCCTGTCACCAGCATTCCCCTATATCCTGGACCTGAAACAGCCTATCAGATCCCATTTAACCACATTTTGCCCTGGCATCCCTATTTTGGGCATGTCATATAGGTGAAAATGCTCAAAGATTTGCGAAAGTACAAGCTCACAGTCACAGAGCAGCAACACACTTTATTCATATAAAGCACATTTAAAAACAACCGAAGCTGACCAAAGTTCTGTACATGGTTAAAAACATCAAGCATCAACAAGCGCTCACCGGCACACAAAACGGATGTATACAAAGTTAAAATACATATAGGTTGAAATGGAATGAAATTTCAAAGAGAATAGGTGTGTTTTAAGTAGAGATTTAAAAACCTCGATGTTAAGACTGGCAGAGAGGAGAGGAGGCAGAGGGCTGCCTACTACAGTCGGGGGAATAATCAGAATTGCCGGCGTGCCGAACACGCCAGCGCCGCAACGTTGAGCACGCCAATTTGGGCAAAGACGCGGCACTTGTCTGTCGCATATCACTCATTTCATTTTCTCTGTGTTTTCTCCTTTCTTTTGTTCCGCTTCAAGTTTGGCACCACTCTGCATGGTACTCGCATGAGGTCATGCGTGCTGCCATACTGCCTGCCTGCGTCACGTGCACATGCACACACACACAGACTATACAGTAGATATGAGCGCTCAGTAGTGCACAGCCAAATCCTCACGCTCCGAGGCAGACGTTCATCTGCATCTGAGTAGTACGACCAGGCTCTGCCAACAGCTCCAATTTGGAGAGACGTGAAGCAGAGCACGTGACTCCGCTGCTCTCGTTTCATTCTTTTCTCTGTCATTCCAACCGTCTATTTCTTTTCTCACCCTCCTCTGCACCCACCCCCATTTGCTATCACTTTATCTCCATCTGCCTAACGCACAAAGACACACTTCCCTGCACATGCTGTGTGTGGGGAATTAGCTTTGTTTGCTACGATGAGGTTGTGTGTGTGTGTGTGTGTGTGTGTGTGTGTGTGTGTGTGTGTGTGTGTGTGTGTGTGTGTGTGTGTGTGTGTGTGTGTGTGTGTGTGTGTGTGTGTGTGTGTGTGTGTGTGTGTGTGTACGTGCGCCATGCGTGCGCCGTGTGTGTGCCGTGCGTGCCGTATCAGTGGTAACATGCTCTGACATATAATGCAGTAAAACCTACTTATGCCCTTTATATTGAGTGTTTTATGTCATAAGCTGTCAGGGTCAGTGCACACAGAGTTATGAGATGTCCTGTGTGTGTGTGTGTGTGTGTGTGTGTATGTGTGTGTGTGTGTGTGTGTGTGTGTGTGTAGGGGGAGGGGTAGGAGCTGACATTCATATTAGCCTTGTTATTGATGCTGTTCACGATAATGGATAGCGAGGACAAGTGGGAGGGAATAAGGAGAGGAGTGGAGGAGAGGAGGGTGAAAAGACATGGCTAGAAGAGCTATAACAAGGAGAGACAGAGAGAGAGTGTGAGAGAGAGAAAGGAAGGGGGAGATAGCAAAGAGATGCCTGAATTACTAGGTCTGTCTCTCTGTCCGCTTGTCAGGGCTGCGTCCAATCAGCCGTGTCCTTGCCGTTGCCCTGCGTGCTGCGTCCAATCAAAGGGTTTGGGCTCTCTGGACATGCCGTCATTAGCAGGCAGTGAGGAAGAGAGACAGTATCGACCTGCCGTAATCATATAGGTGGCAGGAGGTTGGGCTCCAATCACGCACGCACACACGCAAGTACGCAGGCACGCACACAGACAGCCTGCACCTATATGTACGCTATGCTTCATTGCAAGCGCACTCATTTATGTGCACACACACACACACATGTGCACATCTGCACATACCACACAGACACACTTGACATCAAAAGGGAGAGGAAGCCTGGTTAAACCCAGCAGTGATTGCTCATCAGGAAATATTGCCATGGAACAAGCTTAAGATTTCCTCTGCTGTTTCCCCTCCCCAGCCCGCCCCATTCAGTGTTTTACACTATGTTAGTGGGAAGCTTTGTTGTGTTAGAGGCACACCTTAACATCTTTAAAAATTATTCTGTGGCATCAGACTGATGTTCTTTATACTTTATGCTCTCATAGTGTTTCATAGAGCCTGGTGAAAACGTTTAATTCTAATTACCGGCGTTGACTAAACTATATATAATTCAGACAAGAGCCTGGTGAGGAAGAAAGACAGAGACAGGCTCTTTGTGAATGGCGGTTCGATGCTTTAAGTACTTCAAGTTGATTTGTTTTAATGTATTGAGACAAGCAGAATGATGAGAGAAGGAAGGCAGGCTGAGAAGTTGAGATTTTCTTCTTCTTTTTTTTTTTTAACAATTCTTTCCCCATAATCTCCCAAATGTAGTCATTGCCAGTTCCCAATGTGCGCCAATTGTGTTTGTTGCAGCGCCCAGCCACACCGGAGGCACTGCTGCTGGGAATTGAACCAGAAACCTGGTTTCTGCAGTGGTACTGTAAGTGCATGACCACCCAGGCACCCCAGAGGCAAACATCTTATCTGCTCCACCATCATTGGACATTGATGCTTTGTATTTCTGTGTCTTGGATGCATGGTGCATAGCCATTAGGCTATGCCATGCATGATCGAAAGGCTTTCAAGAGATACACGGTAATTAGCATTGACTACTCCCACTACTAAGTAATAACTGTTTGGTATAGATTAGCTTTACAGTGTGTGAAGTGTAACAATCACTATACCACAAGATAATTAAAACAAGATAGGTACTCTGTTGACAGTTTAAGTGTTAAGTGTTTTCTGAGACTCAGAGTTCTTTTCTTACTTCAGATCCTGTATTCACTTATCGCACTGTCCTTGGAGCTGCTTCAATCTATCGTCCTCTCTTCCTATACTTCCTCCTCTCCCCCTGCCCTCGCTCTCCAAACTGAATTAGAACTGTTAGACGTTTGAAATTAAAAACAGCAGCATGAGAGAGGCAGAGAAAACGGGAAACATGATGACAACACAAATGGGAAGAGAATGAAAATGGGAGTGTAATAGATTAATAATGTGGCTGAGGCCCTTGGGCTGAGAGAGAGAGAGAGAGAGAGAGAGAGAGAGAGAGAGAGAGATAGAGAGAGAGAGAGAGAGAGAGAGAGAGAGAGAGAGAGAGAGAGAGAGAGAGAGAGCGCAGAGCAGACAGACGCACAGAGAGCGCTTCACAAACTTAATGAGAAATGGAAGACGAGAGAGGGAGAGAGAGAGACTCAGAGGGAAGCTGAAAGAAAGAGAGAGAGCATATGAATACAGTTTCCATCACTTCCAGTTTTGTTCACGCTCCAGTGCAGGCCAGGGCTCCGATGGGGCGACTCGTCAGCCGTGGTGAAAACACACTCCTACAATCACCAGCAACGGAAAACAGCTCTGCCAATTTGTTACCTGACTCGCCACGGCAACCCGTACTCCCGCTTTACTGCACGCTGCAAACGGCATTTTTAACAAGGCCACAGGGCGATGAAGTGAGAAATGTGTGTGGCGGCGGCGGTCGAGTACATGTGCGCGTGTGTGTGTGTGTGTGTGTGTGTGTGTGTGTGTGTGTGTGTTACTGCTGTCTTGTTCCTCTCTAATTGCCTGGGCTCGTCTTGAGGGAATCTGATAGTTAACGCTTTTGGCCATTTAATGTTGCTGATCCCTTTACACTTCCTGGACTAAGTACAGGAAGACTTTACAGACACACACACACACACGCACACACACACAAACGACGACCTGCACACGTGCGCAATGATTTGACTTCGACCTGATCAAAAACAGCTCCACAGCCATATACATTGTCTTTTATGAGATCTGTATCTACACTTTGGAGCATTTGGGAGAAGATGAGAGGACAGGAGAGGAGAGGAGAGGATGGAACCGGGGATGGGGGGAGGCAAACTCCATCTCCCACATTACTCAGGGGTGAGATATGCATCCACTGGCGTGAGAGAGAGGGGAAAGCAGCTAACGAAGAGCATCGCTGAGCGAGCCAGCACTTGGGCTTTTAGTGCAGATGAAATTAAATTACTCCCTCTCTGTCTCTCTTTTCTCTCTCCCGCTCTTTCTGTCTTTAATAGCGTCCGTATAGCCAGCGTATTAACTTTGGCGGTGACGCGAGGCAGGTTTGGGCAGTATCTTGTATTTCGATCCCTCTCTCGCTCCTAGGCAGTAAACTTGAGACCATTGTTCATTTTCTTCTCTCTCTCTCAAACTTTTCCCCCTTTCTTTGTCCTCTGTTAGCAAGTGCTGTTGGCAGCGGTTGATTCCACTCGTCTGTCTGCCAAAGACTTGACAGTGTTTTGAGCTTTGGAAATGGTTGTTAGACTTTACTGCTACAGGTATATGGAACTTAATTTTGCAAAGGGTATAGGAGTCATGTTGTGGGGGGGTCGGGCATTGGCTGAT
This sequence comes from Protomyctophum parallelum, assembly GCF_964188405.1. NCBI lineage: Eukaryota > Metazoa > Chordata > Actinopteri > Myctophiformes > Myctophidae > Protomyctophum > Protomyctophum parallelum. The sequence goes on from NC_139706.1 coordinate 38,059,892, forward strand.
ATGCGCTGATCTCTGTTTTTAGCCGTGTGATGACTTATAGTTCTTATAGAGTCTAGACTTGTAATAATTATAATCATAATTATATAATTTGACATTCTTTACTGTTCTAACCGTTAAGTCTTCTTCTGATTGTAGACTTAGATAGCATTTGATACAGACTTATAGCATGTTATGTAGACAGCACTATAATTGCATTGTATATAGTCATAGCACGCCATAGTACATATGTATAGCATAGTAGTATATATGTATAGTTTCATTATATAGATATTCCACTGTTACTTTCTTAGCTTACGCATGTTTCATGATAAATGCTTTTATGTGATGTATTCCCATGCTTTTGTTCTTGCTTAATGCAAATCGCTCTGGATTAAGAGCATCTGCTAAATGCCTAAATTGTAAATTGTAAATTGTGCTTTTGCTGCACATTTCCCTGTGTTTTCTTTTCAAATTTGTCTCTTTATACTGTTTAATACACAAATCTTTCCTGCTTTGTAAAGCACTATGGAGCATTGTTTAAAAAGGTACGGTAGTACTACCACCTGCACTGCAAAATCCTCAGGATAAATGTAGTGCCAAATTCAGATGTGCACACACACGCAAACACAAGCGTATACACACGGACTGTAGGCAGGCAGGTAGGTAGGTGGGTAGGTAGGTAGGCAGGCAGGCAGGCAGACAGGCAGGTAGGTAGGTAGGTAGGTAGGTGGGTAGGTAGGTAGGTAGGCAGGCAGGTAGGTATAGGTAGGTAGGTGGGTAGGTAGGTAGGTAGGTGGGTAGGTGGGTAGGTAGTAGGGTTGGGTGACGATACGAATACATCGTCAATCGCGAATATACGAATCCAATCGCCGAATATTTTTATTAGGCGATTTCTCGGGACGATTTAGCCCAATTAACATGTAAAGTGTGAGCAACATGTAGTAACAGCGGCCGGGTGAAAATCCCCCGTTATAATGGTATGCTCCCAGCCTCCCACTGTCCCCGCACTCAGCACTGTCAGCAGCCAGCATCGGGCACCGGGGCACGGCACTTACGGCAGCCGCCAGCCAAAGTAAAGGCTGGGAGCTGGGAGGATGTAGCCTACATGTTGTTTAAGCTCCGGAGTCCAGACCCATGCAGTTTAATAATATACAGTCACAACAGAATGCACACTGCTGTCTCGTGTCTCATCACAATCCCAATGCGCCACCCGTGAGTGGCGGGGGGGGGAAATAAAAAAAGTGTTAGTGTATAGGCTCGGGGATCATAATAGCGCTTAGCTTAGCATTAGCTTAGCGTGTAGCCAATACTGGTGCAACCCACTGATTGAACTTCATCTCCGCCTGTAATCCAAGTTATTTTTATTGACAACGTGAACGAACCCCGACACCAGCGCTGCAAAAATAGACAGATCTACAAGCTCTCAACGCGTAGCGAACGGCACTGCAAAAAGAGGCAGGACGCGATGCCTTGAGAGCCTGTGTGGATCAGCCCGGGGCGGCCGCAGCAGCTTGTGGGCTCCGCTCCGAGCCTCCGACGTGCGGGGAGGGAAGGGAGCTAGTTACCCTGCCTGGCTGCGCTGCAGTCTGCAGAAACAGACTGATCTACAAGCTCTCAACGCCTAGCGAACGGAGCTGCGAAAACAGGCAGGACGCGGCGCCTTGAGAGCTTGTAGATCTGGCTTTTTTGCGACCTGCAGTGAGCTGTTCTCACTTTACTTTTATGACACGAATACATCGTCAATCGGCGAATATTGGTCAGACGATTGGCGGTTGAAAAAAATTGGCATATCGCCCAACCTTAGTAGGTAGGCAGGCAGGCAGGCAGGTAGGTAGGTAGGTAGGTAGGTAGGTAGGTAGGTGGGTGGGTGGGTGGGTAGGTAGGCAGGCAGGCAGGCAGGTAGGTAGGGGTTTTGGTGTTATTTTGTACTGTATTGCCATACTGTTTTCGTGTAAATGTACATTCAATCAAATCTGTCAATCAATCAGATAGGTACAGTATATGCATATAATTAGTCTCTGCATTGGGAATTAAATGTGCACAAAGTACTGATATAGTAAACAGAAAATACAGCTGTAACTGTGGTTGTCACAAAATCCCAATGCACACCTGGACTTGTCTTACTGTGTGTGACAAGGCCCACCGTTTGGGAACCACACATCCCACCATTGTTGCAAAAGACCACCTCACTTCCACCCAGATGTTGATGACAACAACTCTATTTTAGTCCGGCAGCAGTAGGACAAACCTGCTCTTTGTTTCCATTCTACACACAACATTCGGTGCGGTCAGTAGTCTATATAATTCCTGTACATTCAGTTGTACGTCAACTAGCTGTGCAGGGGCAAAGAGAAAGGTTATAACTGTGTAAACCGTGTGGCATTAGCTTTTTATTTACTGTGTAAACCGTGTGGTGTTAGCTTTTTATTTCATATTACTGCGTTACACTTTTCATTGCTCTTCTATGAAATGTGGTCAGATCTCGTTGGCTCAGATGTTCAGCGAATTGGAAGTGGAGAATTCTGGGGTGAATTTAGCAGCTGACCAGCAGACTTATGGGATATTGAGTCATACAGGTGAGGGGCCAAGCCACAAAAAAATAAGAAATGGGAATAAAGCGACAGGCCTAAGTGGAAACTCAGTGAACTATTATTGGACTTAGTGGTTTTTCAGTCGCCAGCCATTTTACTGTGGACAAATTCTTACAAGATGGAGCCTTCAAATTCTCTATGGAAAACTATGTACTTTTACTGTAACAGCAAAAAGCAAGAGAAAAAATATTTGAACTCGTCGTTGGCCCGTAGACTTTTGCTCCCAGACGTTCAGTTCATGTAAACGTGCGAGCATTCACAATCCATGTAATGCATTTGGGCTCACTGGGAGCTATATTGGTATCGGGCTAATTCCTGAGCTGCCTTGATTGATGCGGGCTGAAAGAGGATTTGGCCCTGTAGCCTGCTCTATGTTGGAGCGCTTGTGGCTCCAAGTGGCTGGTAAGCAGTGATTACTGGACTTGGCCTGAGTGGCTGCTGTAGTCGAGGGAAATGTGGCCCCAGAGAGCCCACACTTAATGACATCAGGGAACACCGCCCAGGTTCATCCACAGCACACAGTCTGGAGGAGCATGTGTGGCGAATGAGGCCGTACGACATACAGAGAGAGAGAGAGAGAGAGAGAGAGGACCAACAAGAATGTCATGTGCCCTCTTTCTGTAATTTCGTAAAAAATGTTTCTACTGGATTTTTTTCTTGTGTATTTTTCTACTGTATGCTGTCCAGCACTTTGGTCAAACTTTATTTGTTTTTAAATGTGCTCTAGAAATCAAATTGACTTGACGTGCGTGCGTGGGTGCGTGCGTGGGTGTGTGCGTGCACACGCGTCCGTGCGTTCAGCTGTCATTCCCATACCACCTCTTTGTTCCACTAAGTCTGTCTGGCATTTTAATGGAGGGAAAGAAACATTCAAAAGTGGTACAGTATACTGTATGAGAGAGCAATTACCATTAACGAAATATAATCACGACTGCTTTTGGCTTCACTGAGCATTGCAGCTCTGAAGCATGGCACTAGAGTTTTTATGACTGCTATTTCACTCTGCTTTCTTAACACCCATCCCTCCACCCCTGGTCCTATAGGGCGTAGACGCCCCTCTTTTCCCCCTGCGAGCACCGCGCTGGCTTTGCCATGGTCGACGTTGCCGCTCCTCCAAAAAGACAGAGAGGACCTTGGCTAAGCATTATCTGTATTGCTGTAATGCAGATGCCCTGCCAGCAGAAAGCCCAGCAGACAGCAGTGGAGACGGACGAGGGATGAACGAGGGAGACAGGGCATCCTCCCTCCCCTCCTCCTCCTCCTCCTCCTCATCCCTCGTCGTCCTCAGCCCTCCAGGCCGCGGTGGAGCAGTGAGCCAGCGCAGGGGAAGGGCAAACGGATCGATATCGCCTGAGATCATCCTCTCCACGTTGACATTTCTCTGCCTCTCCTCGGAGGCTGTTTAAAGCGTTGAATGAATAAAGCTGTCACGGCCCATTCCTCCCATCGTCCTCTATGAACCTCCGCGTCGTTCCTGGCAGCCAGCCTTGCTTATACCCTCCATCATCCCGGCACGCCATTGGCCCCGGCACCCGCGGACGGTTGACTAATGGGGTCCCGCGATTGGCCGAGGCTGATGGATGGTCAATCTTGATTGGCCTGGGCTAATTAGCGACCTTTTGAGACGGTATGATGGATGGGTTAGTACCGCCCACCCACCCCGCATCCCCCACCTCCTTCCCTCGTCTCTGACCGCTCTCAGTGATTTCTCTCCTGCTGTTTTCTCATTGTGTTAGCCACTAATTAAAAGTACCTAATCAAATGATCAACTTTGGCCTCCCTGAAGGCAAAAAAGGCCTTAGTACAACAGTCTTTGCTTTTCAAGTGGTTCTGGAGGCCAAACAGTATCAGACATTTAGATAATTGGATTGGATGTGACTCAGCGCCTGTTGACTTGTGCGTTCACACAAAAAAATTACATTGACTTCAAACGCTTCATGGAGTCCAATTCATACTTTGTCGTACAACGGCATTGCGTGCCGAGAATAGCCGACCTATACAAACTCACAACGCATCTCATCCGTCCCGAGTTGTGAGGTTGTAAATCAGCTTTCGTGCACGACACATAATTTTGGCCTTACTTTTTTCCCACTGTTTCATACAGATAAGATAAGATAAGATCTTTATTGTTACTGTATGAGACATACAACGAAATTCCGTTTAACACATAGCAGTATCAACAGAGAGAGAACAAAAAGGACAACAGTAATAGTACACGCAGCTCATGCCGTTGCCGGAAAATGCACTCGCTCTCTCTCCATTAATCTGACTGAAAAATTCACAAACTACAGCATGTTATGGAATCCATGATGTGTAACAATACCTGTTCCTGTCAAACTGTTTTGTTTTCTCTTGTCAGGAAATAATATTTCCCGTGATCCGTTTCTGTGTCTTTGCCAGTGTCGTCCTCTCGAGTCTTAATATGTTTACATAGAGTTTTGGCATCTGGCAGGATACTGTTACACTCCTGTTCATGTACGTATGAATGAATGGCGTGCACACAACTGGTTATATTTAAGCTATGGAGCTCCGACATGGCATGAAACTCAAACACAACACTATGTAGGATAACACGCACGTCGACATTGGGACATGTGCCGACGTTTGTCATCATTTCTGTTTTGTTTGGGGATTTCTTTCCCCTCGCAGTGAATTCCCCGTCTTTGGACTTTTCATGTCTACATGCTTTGAACATGAAACCTGCTTGGTTCACGTTGCCAGATATGGAACTTATATCTAAAGTCAAACAGCGTTTGGGGACTCTAATTGGAAGCAGAATGTTTTTCTTCAATGCGATTTGGTTATTAGCAGATCATAAAGCCTCAATGACATAATGTGGTTAGCGTGGTCGTTCCCTGGTTTACCGTTCTCCCGCTCTCCCTCCGTCTCTCTCTCTCTCTCTCTCTCTCTCTCTCTCTCTCTCTCTCTCTCTCTCTCTCTCTCTCTGGTCGCTGTTGTGAGCGGTTGCATTCCTGGGCCGCCCGTTGCAATAACAGCTCAGCGCTTTAAGCAAACTCCTTCACCGCAAAACTTACTTTCCCTCCTCTACACCCCCCTTCCCCTCCCTCCTCCCCTCCTTCCCTCCCTCCCTTCCTGCCTTTTGGTCGCTTGTTCCACCCTCTCATCTGGTCTGATCTGAGAGCAGTTTTTATTATAACCCAATCATAAAGCGCAGCCTTGGCATTCGTCCAACAGCTAATGCCTTGTTTCCGACGCTCAGATAAGACAGAAACAGGGGCATACAGCTCACAGTAAAATCCTCAGTGTCAGTTGAACTCGGAGAGTATACAAATGGATGGATTACCACTAGAGGGTATTACTGTGAATGCCATCTGTAAAAGCATAGAAACTATACACAAGCCTAT
>NC_139706.1:38068326-38225826 GCF_964188405.1 Protomyctophum parallelum
TGCTCTACAGCCGGGCACAGGTCTAGTAATTAATAATAACCTAATAATCAATAAATTCATGAATGGAATAATTATAAAGAATATATAATCGGCCTATACAGTGAGAATTATATAAGATCTGGTGTTAGATGGGTACTGTACATCAGCTTATCAATATGCCGCAGTTCCAGAAGTGTGCAGATTCCATACATATACACCTGACTGTGCACGTAAAGATCATAATGCATATCAAAATCAATTGGAGATAGGTGAAAATAATGTTGTAATCAAATGTAATGTCACTAAAAAAAGATCCGGATTGCAAGTTTAAATGAACAGAGAGGACTTTACTGTGTGCACACCTCCTTGACCAGCTCAGTGGCCTTGTGGTTAAAGCAGGGGTAGGCAATTCTTTTTCCCAAGGGGCCAAATGAGAAACAGAAAATATTTTGGAGGGCTGGGCCAAAAGGCTGAACACATTGACTGCCATTGACAAAGATCTTTGTCAATTGAAGCCTAATTTTGATACCGACGCTGTCTGCCATTGACAAAGATCTTTGTCAATTGCACTTTTACAGTGCATTCGGTCGAGCGACCCATAATGCTACTCACGTTAGCCTGTTAGCTAGCTGTGTTGTTAGCACAACACTGGATCGTCCATCTTAGATCGCCTATCCATTTCTTTCAACTGCTTTCTACTGCTAACTGACAGGAAATGGCGGCTTTTCAAAATAAGAGCTCAAATTAAAAAAAATCCTGGCAGTAATTAGATCCTAATTTTTCAATAAATGCTGGCAGTAATTAGATCCTAATTTTTCAATAAATGGTAGCAGTAAATGTGTTTATGCATAATATCAATTTTATTTCTATATAAAAAGCAGTAAATGGCATTGTTTTGCAAAGCAATGGTAAACAAAATGTGAAACATTTGACTCAAATTATAGGCATAGTGACTATTTCACATCATGTATTTCACATCATGTACCTCACTTCATATGGGTGTGATTTTTTTCTACTTTCTACTTGCATGCTTGAGACGTTTCCTTTCCCAATTGAAAACTGTTTCAAGTCCTGTAAATACTAGCATTTTCTTTTAACAATGAGAACATTAGAGGTAGCTCTCTTAATAGTTGTTCTTCCATTCGGAGGACCCTGGAGGTGCCACTTTCACAACCCGCACTGCTTACTATCAGCGTGAGATGAGTGTTGACTGTTGAGTCACAACCATTAAACAACGACGTTCTGAAAACACAATAATAAGCCAACCAGTGGTGGTATTGTTGAGACTTGGCAGCCTGGCAGGCGTTGTATGTTGATGTCTGCACGTTCTGACAGATTTACTTTGTGGTACAATTATGTCGACTCGTGTGTCGAAAACAGACGATCCACAAGCTCACGGCGCATTGCCCAAGCATTCTGAACTTCAGAAGCATGCCACATTCTGGGCGCAACACTGCCGTACGATGCAGCATAAGACATCTTAACTTTATTGGCTAGTTGGGTTAGAGCGGGATAAATAAAGCAATAAAGCATAATGGGATTTAATTTAAGTTTGGTAATCAAAGCATGCGCCTGCGCCTGTGGAGCTGCATACTTCATGGCTATTTGCATTCACCGACTTTGTTGTCAACAATAAATACAAAATACCGACGTTTTTGCATTTGAGGGGGGGTGAAGGAAGGAAGCCAGGTTCTCAATGACACACAGTTCATGTGCACAGTTGACGTGCAGATTGCGTGCACTGTGAGAACACATGAGTTTCAAAATAAAAGCGATGCGGTTTTAGTCCACCCATAAGGCAATCTGAGAATCACATCGTCAAATATTCGGGAAAACGGCGCCTCCCCAGATTACCCATAAGGTAATTAGAAAGTGTTTTTAACAAGTAATCTTTCGCGGGCCGGTCAGAGTCAGCCCGTACAATGCCCAGGTCTGGGTTATAGTGTCCGCCCTGGGCTTTTGGGAGGTCGGGGTTCGATCCCCGGCCAGGTCATACCAAAGACTTTACAAAATGGGACCCAGTGCTGCTTGGCACTCAGCATCAAGGGTATAGGATTGGTCCCTGCGACATATAGCGCCATGTCCGGGGGGTGTACTTGTACATTAAGCTGCTTCACGCTACAGAAACATGGCTCGGCAAGGCCTCAACTTTTAATTTCCCTAATTGATTCCCCCCCCCTCTCCCGTGGAGAGGTATAGGAGTTTGCAGACACAAAAGTAATTGATTTCAAAATTTTAATCCCTCTCACTGCGACGCGATCCGGGGGCCTCCCCGCCTTCGATGTCCAATCCATACAAACTCAATTAATGTGCTGTAGGCGGTACGGGATACGGCGAGGAGGAGGACCAGCTCCTCTTTGATCCTGCCCGGCTCACTGCTGATGCTCATTTCTGAATCATTCTTTAGTGTGGCTTTGATTTGACGCCCCCCCCCCCACCCAGCCCAGTCAGATTAAAACATGAATATTACTTCAGCATTCAAAATGCTTTTCACTCTTTTGTCCTAAATCCTCAGCATTTCACTGTTCCATTTGTACACTCTTCCAGTGAAATGAACACACATGATTTTGGATAATAATAATAATAATACTATTATTATTATTATTACAGCAATAACAATTATAATAGTACGAATCGTAAAAATGCTCAAGCATGCAGTAATTCAAACGTTGAATAGAGGAGCGCTGCCGTGGTTGCTCGTTGGCCAGGGTAAAAAAAGCTTTTTTTATTTAAGAGTTAACTTAAGGCATGGCAAAGAACATTAGAAAAAGGACCAACGCGTTTCGGCACTCAGCCTTCGTCAGGGTCCCATAGTTATGACATGCAGCAGGACGTCATTGTAAGGTCCTTTTTGTAATGTTCTTTGCCATGCCTTGACTCCTAAATAAAAAAGGCTTTTTGTTCACCTGACTGGAACAGAGTGCCTTGGATCCTCCTCTTTCATGTCATGCAGTAATTCAATTGGACTGCTGTATCAAGAATGCAAAAACCAGTTCATTTCCCCCCAGGCGTAGTACTATAATAAATTATGTGTCACTATCATGCATACACTAGTAGAAATCCCTTCCAACAGGTTCACATGTCTTCTTTTCATGAGGCAAATTAGAACGTGCCTTGTGAAATATGCCATGTAGTTTGAATACTAATGAAACACATGAGGGAGTCTCCCCAGTGTTAATAATCATGATTCTAATATACATTGTGGAATATCCTGCTAATGTATTCATTTAAGCACTGCTTCATGTCAAGAGCTATCCTTTCAAATTCTACTGTCTGTCTGGAATGGGTTTATGTCCTTCTGTTGTCTTTCTTTCTTTCTTTCTTTCTTTCTTTCTTTCTTTCTTTCTTTCTTTCTTTCTTTCTTTCTTTTCTTTCGTCTGTGTGTGTGTATATATACTATATATACTGTATGATATATATATATATATATATATATATATATATATATATATATATATATATATATATATAATAGGGATGCACCGAAAGGGAAATTCTTGGCCGAAACCGAATACCGAATATAGGAAACAGTTGGCCGAAAGCCGAATACCGAATAGCCGAATACATCTTCGTTGTAAAGCTACCTGATTATGGCAAAAGTCATGATTATGGATTTTCATAATCGATTCATTGGGCGATTATTTAAACGATTAATCGATTAATCGGATTATGGCACCTTTTTGCAATTACCTTAAAAAAAATGCTTCAAGTTATTGTAGGCATGTTGTAACAATAAAGACAATAAAAATGAATACTCGTTCAAAATTAATATTTTACCCCCTTTTTTATACAATTTGATTTCATTGCCATTCCTTGTACTTGTAATGATACTGTAATCTGTAATGTTGACCGTGTATAGCTGACTGTCTTTCTTTCCATTTCTATCTCTGGGAGCCCAATTTATTTATTTATTTTATTTCTATTGTAAAATCAATGTCAATTTTGAGAGTCTATTTGGTTCCATTTTTGCACTCTGTTACAGACCCTTATGGTCCACTTGGTTTACTTCCTAACTATATAATTTAGCTGGAACTCCCACTATGAGAACCACTGTCCTACACAGTCTGTGTGGGCCTGGGCACGCACACGCACACGCGCACGCACACGCACACGCACACGCACACGCACACGCACACACACACACACACACACACACACACACACACACACACACACACACACACACACACACACACACACACACACACACACAATAGCATGCTAGCTCTAGCTGATAGGGGAAAACGTTTTTTTTTTCTTTTTTTTGTCCCACAATTTTGTAACCCATTTTTCACCCCTGTGTCAATCATCCTGTGATGTGATCCTGGGCTCTACACACCCTCCGCCAACCTAGGGAGAGCAACGGACTTGAACTCATGCTTCCTTCATGCTTGAGTGTTCAAGTTGCTCCTTTACACCTGACAGGGGGGAGTTTCCCTGGTTGGACGTAGCGCGTGGAAGGAACACGTTATTCCCCTCCATCAGGCGTCCCGGCTGGCCAGGGGGAGGCAGTTTAGAGACCAGGATTACTGCATGTTTTTGTGAGGGTACCTACCCTAGGGGACACGGGGAGAACATGTAAACTCCACACAGAAAGGCCCTTTCGCCAACCCCGCCTTCGGGTATGGGCACTGATGACGCGGAGGAGGACACACGCCGCCAGCACCCACAGCGCCCCGAGCGGGAATCGAACCCAGGACCTTCTAGCTGTGAGGCGACAGCACTACCAACTGTGCCACCGTGCCCCTAGGAAAACGTTCTTATTTAGCAGCCATATTAACATGTTCTCTAGGCTCTAGTATCACATGATATTGCCAAAGTTAAACAGCACTGAACAACTGATCATTGTTAAGCAAAACGTTCACGGACATTCTGCTTTTTGCCCTATGCCCACTTCAATGCGCTGCTGAAATTACAGTCACAGGTGGAACAAATTTGAGGAGCAAGCTACTGCTAGTGTTCGTCATAGCCTGCCTGCAAGCTCACAGATTCAGACATTGGGGAGCATTTTTGGTCATACGACAAAAGAATAGACAGTGGCGGTGCTCACAAATACAATGTTTTGGGACCTGTTTTGGGCATTTTGCAACCTGTTGATGAGCTCGCAGTTTTCGCGGAGCGCAGCCACAGAGCAACTTGAAGCTCTGTGTGTGTGTGTGTGTGTGTGTGTGTGTGTGTGTGTGTGTGTGTGTGTGTGTGTGTGTGTGTGTGTGTGTGTGTGTGTGTGTGTGTGTGTGTGTGTGTGTGTGTGTGTGTGTGTGTGTGTGTGTGTGTGTGTGCGAGGGAGGGAGGGAGGGAGGGAGGGAGGGAGAGGAGACTGAAGTTGGGAGACGGAGAGAGAGAGGGGTAGATGCGGAGCGCTCTGGTTACGTTCAAGACAATCGTGTGTTGTGTTTATACCGACCTGGTGTTTTGACTATTCGGTGATATTTTTCGGCCTATTTGAGCCAAAACCGAATAGGCCGAAAATAATTTTTTTGCCATTTTCGGCCCAATATTTTCGGTGGCCGAATTTTCGGTGCATCCTTAAAAAAATAATAATATATATATATATATATATATATATATATATATATATATATTGACTGTGTGTGTGTGTTTTATTAATCAGAAAAGTAATTTTCTGGTTAATAGATTAGAAACAGACTTAGAAACTACTTTCTATCTTTCTGTCTTTCTTTCTCTCTCTATCAATTCTCCTCATGTAAGCCTTTTATTACAATTTTTCTCTCCCATCCATCACATCCGTTTGTATTTCTTGAAAATAAAGTGAAAAGTGAGCAGGGTTTCTGAGTGATACCACTCCAAGGCAGAGTGCATGACCGATTCCACTCAGACATGGATGCATTTCATATTTCATGTTTACTCCCTCCTTCATCCTTTCCTGGGCCTGTCCTGGCCGAGGTGTGGTTCTGATATTCTTTGTGCACGCAACAACATGTCACAATACTGCATCTGATATATCCTCTCACAGATCAATACTGTATATGCTCCGTGTTCCAGAGCAGACTTGATGAAAGTGTTGAAATGAAATCCAAACCCCTGGCACACGCTTCCCCGTAACCGCACGTTTACAGAGCAATTTTGAACGTGGTGTTTTCCTTTTTTCTTTTTTTTCTTCTTTTTTTTTGTTGTTGTTGCATGGCTTAATTTTACCGCTGCCTGAATACTTGTGAGAGGCCTTTTGGACCTTGGCATGCGTTGAGTAGAATGAAATTAAACTAGCCCTCTCTTGCACTTTCAGTCAAACTTCAAAGGGCTGAAACCTTGGCATCAAGAAGGCATCGAAATGAACAGTTTAAAAATATCTCCTCTCTGTATGACATTACGAACCCTGCAGAGAGAGAGAGAGAGAGAGAGAGAGTGTGTGTGCGCGTATCGTGTCTCTGTCTGTGCATGTATGTACAGTATGTGTATGGGCCATGTGTGTGTGTGTGTGTGTAGTCAGTGTATTTTCCTTTGTGTGTGTGCGTGTGTGCGCGTGCGCGTGGAGGACTGGATCTGACATCAGAGCCAGGGGGAAGATTTATGGGTGTGTGAATGAGTGTGTGATTATGGCCCAGATTTAGCAGTGTGTGAAGGAGACACAGCAGACCCCTGCTATAGACGATAGACCCCCGGGGTTGCCCCGCCCACTCCATGACTCTGAACGCAGCGGCGTACACCGACATGCTGCTGCTGTAAACTGTAGCTTAAACAGGCCTCATTATCTTAGCACACTAGAAACAGCTTGACCCGACCTGACACTCAGAAACATTCCAAACAGCGCTATAACTTTCTGTTGACCCTGCTCACAATTCACATATCGTAGCTCTCTAGTCTACAACCAGGAAAAATATGTTTTTTTTAAATCAACATGAGAGAAAAGCTCCATTTGTTTGTGGAATTTGAGGTTTTGGGGGCCAGTTGAAGCTCGGGTCAAAAGCGTGGAGTTTTATGTGCTCTTCAGCCATTAAGCTTTAAGAGATTTAAGAGATGTTGTAATGTTTTGTCGCCGTTTGTGGCTTGCTTGTTTACTCCCGTGTGTGTGTGTGTGTGTGTGTGTGTGTGTGTGCGTGTGCGTGTGCGTGTGCGCGTGCACATTCTAGTTGCATTCTATTTCAGAGTCCAGCATGCACTTATGGTTTTCTCAACAATGCACAGTTGACCCTCTCCTGGGATGGTTAGGTCAAGTTGTTGTTTTTGGCACACGTCTTTTGGAAACCACCACTATTTAATAAGCCTTTATCCCGCGTGCCGCCAGTCCCTACGGCCTGGTCTTTTCATTATGTTTTCAGTAGTCCAGTGGGTCCCATGTCTTTCTGTGTGTAGCATCTTTCTATAGCACACAGCATCGTTCTGGAGCACTCTCCATTCCACTGTCTGGTGGATGAAGAACTCTGCAACATATTAGTGTCACATCCAGGGGGTGTACAGTACATCAAGCAACCTCACGCTGCAGAAACACGACATGCCCTATGGGCCTCATGGCTCGGCAAGGCTTGCTTATTTACTTATATTATTCAATTACTCACACTTTTGTGCTCATAAGACATCACATTGCAACACGTTGTGAGCTTGTAGATTGGCTATTTTCACTATATTTGTAATGGGGCTTAAGTGGTTAATTCATAATGTACCTTTTCCCTTCCTATAGAAACTGATTGGAGCCATGCGATATTCGTCTTTGAAATGTGCTGGAGTGAAAGTATCCAGATATGCAAATAATCAAGGAAAGCACAGATACCCCCAAAATGTTTTACTTAAGTACAGTACGCAAATGAATGTATACTTCCTTACTGTCCACCAGTGGTGCCGGCCGAGGTAGCGCCTGTCTTCCTGCCCGCGGCTGGGTTTTCTGGTGGCGAAGGCAGCGAGCGACACCGCTGATGGATTTAGGCCGGGATTAAGAATGACGGGATAATTTCACTGCATGGTAAGAGCGCCTGTTTCCAGGGCTATCCCTGTCCTGAAGTCTGAACTCACGGCTGACGCACGCGCCGAGCATGATAGAAGTCCAGGGATGACAGAGTGCACTCTGTCTGTGTGCGTGTGTGTGTGCGTGTGCGTGTGCGTGCACGTGTGCATGCTCGTGCGTGTGTGTATGCATGCATGTGTGTGTGCGTGTAGAGTTGGATTTGCCCCTCATCTGCTCATACCGGTATATGTTAATGGCCAGTGGGGATATGACATGTTATGTTGTGTTTGTTTTAGTTTACTTGGACATCACTGGATTGGACAAACCAGAAGCATTGTTTGAGTGTTAAAGCACAAGGGTTAATGTTGAACACCTGTCCACGGGAGGCTTTTCTAAATAGAATAAACCCAATCAGATACCAGGAATTAAACATAATTATAATAATCAAAAGCAGACACAAAATGCACGCAAACTGTGCAACAAAGGCAACATAATCATCCATTCCAATAACCATGAATCTATTCATGTGAGCATTTGTTGATTTGATGACTTAGTGAAAGGGTTACTAACTAAAAAAATAGAACCATACATTTGTGCACTTTTAGAGCCAAATGGAAGATTTGACAGTGTTTCCATTCACACTGCAGTGAGTGGCTTTGCTGTGTAATGCACTGCATGTGCTGCCCTGTGCTTTATGGCAGGATGTATTGTACAGCCACTGTTTTCAACCCTCCTCCCCACACACACACACACACACACACACACACACACACACACACACACACACACACACACACACACACACACACACACACACACACACACACACACACACCGACCGATTGCAATAAAAGAGGACCCCCGCTCATAAGGAACCCATCAAATCATAACATAAGGCTGAACGATTGGCGCAAACTGCCCGGCAGACATTGATAGATCTATCGCTATCCAATCCGAGGGGAGAAGGGGGGAGATGGTGGTGGGCGGAGGAGGTCAGACTAGCCCCCAGATTCCAAGCTTCCAAATAGGATGTCATTTGTTTTTCCTGGCCATCTTTTGGGGAGGGATGTGTAACTCAAGCCGTGGCCGCGGCAGACGGACGTGCACACATGGCGCGCTCGCTCAGAGCACCCTGTTGACAGAGCTCCTGGGATCCCGGAAAAGGACGACCGCGGCGAGCGAGGCGGGAATACCGACTCGTCCGGGTCTGACGATGGACATACATAGAGTGAGATCGTTGCAGCCGGCTCCCCCGCTCCTCCACGGCAGTGCGATGGAGTGCGTGGAGGAATTCAGAGATGGCGAGGAAGAGGAGGACGAGGAGAACTGCATAGCTGTGGTCTGATCAGTCATCGGGGTCCATATCGACACTGCCGTGCAGAAAACTTCTATCAATATTTTGTGCGTTTGTTTTTATAAATGAATGCCTTCTTTTTCTGTTTCAATATTTTTATTATACAAAATAATGCTTTATTTATTTGTCGTATGACGGTGTTGAACGACAGTATAGCAGATTTAGGTTTAGATGTGGTATTTTCACTACTAATTGTATTGTGTTAGCTAATTTTCTACCAACATACTATATATGTATAAAGAAATGACCAAAATATGTAGACCATATTGAATGTGGTTATTATAAATATTTAACCAATAAAGTATTAAAAAGAGCCTGAGACAATAATAACTACATTGGATCCATTTGGAGCACAGGTTATTTTTTACATTTCCAGAAAAGCACCAGTTTTGGACATGCAATGTTTCTGCACAACAGCGAACATATGTTTTGTGTGTGTGTTCTTTGTGGAGGCAGTATAGTGCATGCAACTCAATTACAAATCAGCTGCCTGAGTGGACATCACACTTGATGAATAAACACTAATGGACCAAAACATGAAATGGAATTCAGAGGAAACATTAAAAGCCAATACAGCAAACACTGTAAGTGTATGTATACAGTACCATTATGGAATCACCACAAAAATAGCAATGACATGCTTCTCCTCAAACTGGTAATGGAAAGACAAAAAGAGAAGGGGAAAGAAAAAGAAAGAAAAGGAGAAGGAAAAAAAAGAGCAGAGCGGAGAAAGAGAGGACTAGAGAGAACTCCCAGCCTTTCGAGGAGAGGAATTATGGAAGCCATCAACACTCACCTCGGCACGAAAACAGAGAGATGATGAAAGAGAGGCGGAGAGGGGGAGGAAAGGTGAAGGAGTGAGAGACGGAGAGAGTGAAGGTTAGAACGACAGAGAGACAAGCAGATGGGGTGATATGCAGACAGACTGTGAGACTGAAGGGTGAACAGGACTGGAGGAGGACTGGAGGAGCCTGCAGAGATGGAGCCTGTGATGAAAGTATAGAGAGAGAAATGATAGAGAGCATTCTCTCTATCTAAATTCATTGTATGGGACAGAACATCGGTGAGAACGGCTGCTAACAAACACTACACTCACTAATTGGAAAATCAGTCCTGATTCCATCCGAATATGAAGGACCTCCCAAAAGTATTTGTATTGGTTGTGCAGTTTGTTTTTAATGGTTTCCACCCAGTTCTAGCCCCTGCATTGACTTTAGATGTCACCAGATGTTTCCTTAGGCGGAGATCTCTGGTCGTCTGGTTACGCGACTCAGAGTCAGGAGGTAGAGCCATTGTATGGGAACCGAAAGGTCACCAGTTCGATTCCTGGCTCCTTTTTCAACGTGTCTTTGAGCAACATACTCAACCCGTAATAGCACCCGATATGCAGGTTGGTATCAGTCGCTGTGTCAATGTATGTGTCAATGTACTGTAATGCACTTTGTAAAGCGCTTTGGATAACTTGTGCTTTAGAAATGCAGAGTGCATATCATGCACAACAGTGTTGAAAACCCTAAGCATGGTAGAGGGATAGTTTTCATGAAGAGAGGCCCAGGGTCTGAAGTGAGCACCATGTTTCCCACTGATGGAAGTGGCCCACCAGGTCTCGTCTCTCAACGAGCAGAACTGGGACCACTTCACTGTCCAAACACTACAGTCCCCAATGTCCGCTTACTGCAACACGACATGTATGTACTGACATGGGGATATACACGCACGCACACACACACACACACACACACACACACACACACACACACACACACACACACACACTGTAATTAGCATGCTGTAGACACACACAAACACGGGCCTGCGTGCATGCATACTATACAATACAAGCAACACACACACACACACACTACAAGCAGAGACAAGCACACAGACATGGCTTCGGGTGCGTTCGTTTTTGTACGTGTCATGAATAGTGCATACTGCATGTAACTTGAGGAACAGCTAGTGTGTGGCATCAGCTGACACACATAGTTTTGTGTGTTATTATCTCTGCATTTTTATCTGTGTGAGAGAAACCGTGTGTGATTCTGTTGGGTATTTGTGTGAGAGAGGTCTGCTCCAGACAACTGTTTTCACAAGGGAAATGAATGGGGATGAAAAGGCAGCTGGTGGTGTGTGTGTGTGTGTGTGTGTGTGTGTGTGTGTGTGTGTGTGTGTGTGTGTGTGTGTGTGGTCGTCCTTAATGATTATTATGTTTTAACTCCAATTTCATGGATAGAGTCATTACGTCCCAGTTTTTCCATTCTCCTGGCAATGGAAAAGAAAACATATCCCTGTCGCTTATTGCAGAGACCTCCTCCGCACGCGCACGCACGCGCGCACACACACACACACACACACACACACACATGCTTACTCAAACACACATAAGATGGGCTGCAGATGTCAAACCAATATTTGGGTTAGTTGGGCGTCCCGTGTGGAGACTGGTATGGATGGAGGTGAGCAGGGTTAGGTACCGGGTGGGTGGAATGGTGGGGGTTGGGCGTGGGGTGCTGGGTGGTGGTGTTTGGAACCACCCATCTCAGTAAGGACCTCAGACACATGGACAAACAGCCACACAGAGCTCCTCCTGCGAGTTTCCACGGCACCCAGCCACTGTTAGGGCCTCACCAGATCCAGGAGCAATCAATCACAATGACAGCTCCCTCTTAGTGCCTTATACAGGACCCTGGGATGGGTGGGATTAAAAACAAGGGGGGGGGGGGTTCTCGGGGGGAGGGGGGCGTGGGTAACAGGCAGGACGCGGTGTTTCAAAATAGCACCTCGATAATCACCGTCACCTTTGACCTAATAGGGGGATGCAGTTAAACAGCATTGATCAGAGTACATCGAACACATAATAAAAAAACCTCAAATTAGTTCCAAGGTCAGAGGGCGCGGTCCGGGCGAGTAAAAACCCTGACCTCACCTGCTTTGCTGTGTGATGACGAAAGACTATAAGAGACGAAACAGAAGGTTATAGGCACTCCCAAGGTGACCATGGGGTAGGGGGTGAGAGGTCAGACTCGCAGGGGTTTCAGGAATTCACTACCACATTACAGGAACGTTACGTTTAAATTTGTGGTTTCACCTATGACAGTGAGCGTGCTTGTGCATTCTCACTCTCAATGTATTCAGCGTTGAGGAAATATAGATTGAGGCCAGAAATGGCAAAAGAGAGGGAGAGATTGAGAGTGAATGGAGAGAGACAGAAATCCAATGTTTCCTACCTGTTAATACCCATGTGTATTCACCTCCGTGGAATGTGGCTCTACATAGTTACAGGTAATTGAGTGTCTCGACAGCGACCCGTCACCCCGACCCCCCTCCCCTTCTGGTATGAGCCCGGTGGAAGTGGTATTGCGGAGCAGGGGTTGTGTTGACAGAGGCAGAGACAGCGCCGAACGCAAGCCTGACCTTTCACCTTGCGCCCTTCCCCCATCCCCCTCCGCTCCGCTCAAAGCTGGAAACACAGGAAGTAACCAAGGTCGCTCAGATGAGAGCGTCTGTCAACACGCTGGGGGAATTGAAAACGAGTTCCTGGAGGAGGAGGAGGAGGAAGAGTCAGCTGCCTGCCATTTGGGTGGAGACGAAGCAGAGGATGGAGGTTTGGCGGAGCTGTGGCAAGCTGCCTGCCATTTGGGTGGAGACGAAGCAGGGAGGACATTTTCCAATTTGGGCGCATGCTGAATGAATCAGCCTTGTCATCCAGTTGGCCCACAGTTTAAAACAGCTCCCCGGGAGAATCCGACAAAATGTTCTTGTTTTTTTTTTAAGGTTTTCTTTTTCTCTCACTGGAGAATGAACAGGAGGACAGTCGTAATAGAAAGAGCATGTTTGATTTCACTCACATTCATCTTGCTATTACACAGATGACTGCGGCAGTGAGGGAAAGGGAAGAGATCTGTGTTTGATATACTCGTCACCAATTTCTCCCCCTTTCTGCTTCTTATCAAAGTTTGAAAAGGTAATGGGGAAAGCAACACTGTCTGTTTTTCTTTGGGTGGTTCTGTCTGTCTGTGGCTCTGCTACCGGTGCTCTCCCTCCCCCTTCCCCTTTTCCATTTCAAAGTGCTTTGTAACAGGCGGGTTTTCTTTCCGACTTGTAAGAAAGAGGCTCTGTTGCCAGACAAAATTGAGCACAGACATCCACATGTTTATACTGCGTGCGTGATGCTAGCGACGGAGGGTGTGCAGTGCACTATCTGCATTTAGCCATCAAGCTTTTGACAGAATAGGTCATTCTGTATACATTCTGTATGTTGCTTTTGTACAATGTCATTTTGAAATCCTGTACACTTATCTACGTAAATTCATACCACGAGGTATATGTTTCCAGGATCAGAGAAACAGGCCGGGAATTGAACGATGTTGTCCACACCGGGCAGGGTCTGTGTATTTTCATTCACGTTACGCTAACCTTGTTTAACTGAGAGGGCTACCTTAAGTCCATTTGTTTGCACTGTACTTGCTGCAAACGCACACTGTATATGCTTGCTGGGAGTGCCGGCGGCTACACTCTGTCCGTTCAGAGCGCTGTTAGTGTGTTGTATAGGCGAGGGCATCTGTTTCCACTAGGCCATACAGACCTCAGAGAAGAGGAATGCCTCGGTGTCTTTTGGAGTCAAACCTATATGGCACACTCTTATCCCATATGTGTGCCTGCTGTATACAGTACACATACTGTAGGTTTTTGTGTGCGTGTTTACAATGTCCGAGGTTGCACTGCTGTGGCGCCGTGATTAGATTTCCTGTTTACGTGGTGTGCTCTATGGGAAGAAAGTGCTCCGTGCTTCAATTTCATGCCTCTGAAATGAACAGTGGGACTTAGTAGAGAAAACAAACACACAGACGACATAGATGGAGACGTAAGCAGGGACACCCACATCTACAGTGCACACAGACACACGCGCGTGCGCGCACGTTCACACTCACACGGTGCGCAGCGCGCTCACATACTGTACAGTACACACATATAGTACTGGTGTCATACAAAGTACAATAGCGGGAAACGCTCCCATCTGTTGACCTGCATTTGTTTTCCTGCAGCTTTTGTTTTCACTGAGAGACACCCCCCTTCTCCCCCTCTCTCCCTGGGCGACTTCATTATAAATGTATAACTAAGTTTGGCTAACCGCAGAATGCCCTTCACTCAGCCTAGTCCTGTGTTTCTCAACTCCATGGCTGGCAACGCACATTCCAACACATCCTATGGTGTCCACACCGTTCCAGGACAGCAACGCCAGGAGTCTGTTGCAGCAGCAGAATGCCACTTAACTAAGCATACCGACCAAACTGCGGCATCAACCCCGCGGTCTCCCTGTGGTTTCAACCCCCCCTCCCCCTTTGCTAACACTGCAGTCCAGCCAGCCGTCGGCACAGAGAGATAGCGGGAGTCTAAATCACCTTGCTGACAGCCAGCTCCTACTGTAGATATTCCTGCAGCATAGCCCTGCTGACCTCCGAGGATGCCGCGAGGAGCTGCTTGGTCAGCGACGGGGCTAATGATCCTGTTTGTCAGCAGCCCTCTGTGTGTGTTGTTGCTTTTTAATTCAACATGGAGGATAAAAAACAGACAAGCGCCCGTGACCTCTGACTCCTGAACCGAGGTCCCAAGAGAGGCGGCGAGGGCCAAATCAAGGGGCCGGTGTGGAGGGTGGGGGGGGTTTGAGGGGGTGGAAGGACTGTGCAGCAACATGTGGTCGTCTCGTTTGGGGCCGGGCCAAACGGTTTTTCTCTAATTGGCCATGCAATCTGCCACAGCTGGGATGGATTAGGGGGTAAAATGTCCTGCCTTGAAAGGAGAGAGCAGGAGACTGGCATGAGACACACAGAGGAGAGGGAGGGAGGGGAATGGAGGATGACTAGGAAGAGATGGTGGGGCGGATGTCTGTGACGAAGAAGAGGAGAACAGGGCAGCGAGAGGAAGGGGTGCACCGCACAAGTTTTAATTTAAAAAGTTAAAGTGTAAAAAAAATGTCTTTTTTTGCACTTTCAAGGTTAAATTGACACTCCAGATTCTTCCGTACTACATGAGGTAGGAGTTGGCATGGTGCGGAACGTTGACTGAATGTTTGCCCACGATGGCGTCCAAGATGAGGGGGCGGCGGTTGGACAAATGGAGTGAGAGAATGAAAGAAAGAAAGGGAGAGAGACAGGCGGAACATAAAACCCAGAACGACAGACGGAGGGAGCAAAAGAGAGAGAGAGAGAGAGAGAAACGTATTGAGGGCAGTGGGCAGATGTGTCCGGATATCGACAGCATGGCTGGAATGTGTGTAGCGAATATGTCTGCAATACATGTCTTCATTTGTGTATAGGGAACACATACGTACTGTGTACGTGCGCACGCACGCACGCGCACACACACACACACACACACACACATGCACAGTCCAGCTGTGTCTCACTGTGATAGTGATGAGCAGCTGTGTTTCTGGCCTGCTACTACACACAGTGATATAATTAATTTATATTGCGTTGTACGAAGGTGCCGCTCGCTGTAAGTAGCCGATCTATAAGCTGACAGCGCGTCACTTGGCGACGCGCTGTCAGCTTATAGATCAGTTATTTACACACTTATATTTGCGGAGCGGGGCTTCATGCTGCTGGTGTGCGGACTGACACAACACAATGCAAATTAACTGTTTTAAGAGTAGTCAGTGTTTACATAAAGCATAGCGCAGCTTATCAAGGTATTCGCCCTCTCAATGTCCTCTCCTTTATTCGATCGCCTGTCGGCTGTGCATGCGTGACATTCCCAGCTGTCTCCTTACTGTACGTATATCCCTCCAACAGTGTGTGTGTGTGTGTGTGTGTGTGTGTGTGTGTGTGTGTGTGTGTGTGTGTGTGTGTGTGTGTGTGTGTGTGTGTGTGTGTGTGTGTGTGTGTGTGTGTGTGTGTGTGTGTGTGTGTGCTTGTGTAGTGCACAAGAGTGCATGTTTTCACTTTCAATATGTGCATACAGTATGCTCTCCTGTGTGTATGTGATTGTTCTGTGAGTATTGGTGCTTGCGTTGTGTAGCCTGGGTTGGTGTGTGTGTGTGTGTGTGTGTGTGTGTGCACATGCTTCTTTTGTACGTTAATCTACCATATATCTATATACTGCACATCAACTTTAATATATCAAATCTCTGTACTAACTTCTCTATTGAGTACTGTATGAGAGGACAATGTGTACATCAGAAGGCTGGCTGACAATGAGAACTGACAGGTCTCATTGTGTGTGTGTGTGTGTGTGTGTGTGTGTGTGTGTGTGTGTGTGTGTGTGTGTGTGTGTGTGTGTGTGTGTGTGTGTGTGTGTGTGTGTGTGTGTGTGTGTGTGTGTGTGTGTGTGTGTGTGTGTGTGTGTGTGTGTGTGTTACAGAGTGATGGCTGAGCATGCTCCTCTCTATTATCCAGATTGATTAAGGAAGTACTCAGGCTTCCACTTGGCCGTCACCGCTGACACCGAGGTGACCGCCTCATCACCGAGACAGACAGATGGAGGGAGGGAGAGAGAGAGAGAGAGAGAGAGAGAGAGAGAGAGAGAGAGACAGACAGAGAATTCGGTAAAGGAAAGCAAGGAAGCGAGGGCGAGCAAACGGAAGATGGGGAGAGCTGGAAAAGACAAGGGAAGAGAGAACAGACAAGAGAGAGACCAAAACCCACGTTTGAAGAACGCTCAAAGGAAAGAGTGTGAGAAAAGACATATCAGGTAATTACAGTAGTACGTATTTCTGAGAAGATGTCCATTCTTCCTTAACAGCTGTTTGGACCAGTGTGACGGAAGTGTCACACTGTGTCTTACTCATTTTCTTTGGCCGTCTGTCCTTTTTCGTTTCTCCTTTGCTGCTTTTATTTGCTGTCCTTCGATCATCCTGTGCTTTCATCCTTCCCTCCCTCTCACCGCTAAGCCTCTCTCAACATTCACGGTAAACTTACCACCAATTAGATCATTAATACAACACATCCCCTGGTTTTATCCAGTTGTTTTCCCCTCTCTTCCTCACCCTTCCTTATTCTTCTAACCTCCCTCCATTGCACCCTCCCGGCCCTAGTACTGCCCTACAGGGCAGACCCCAGCATGCTTAATCCTGACAACTTTCATTAAAACCGGTGGCATAATCCACATATTTCCGCGAGGGAAATTCCCTGCGATGATTTTTATGCTCCTCTCTTTCCCCCTCTCCCTCTGCTCCCTCACTCCCAGCATCCCTCTCTCTCTGTGGTCTCATGTTCCGCTCGAATCCACTGCAGCAGTGTCATTTACATAGTTTTCCCTAATCTTCCATAAATCCCTGCTTTGGGAAGCGACTCTGGGGCCTGACGGGATGGGAAGGTCCCCCGGAATGTAAATGCCAGGCAGAATGTCATTGGCGGCGGGGAAAATATTTCATTTGGGATCGGAGTTCTCCGGGCCTACTTAGGGGTGAAAACAAACATGGCTCCCGCCACGAAGCTATACAAATAAAGCAAGTGGAGATCTGCTGTTTTGAGAGTACACATCCAGTGGAGGTTCTCACCTAGTGCTCTGGGCCTCTGTATATTTTCAATGACTTCACCGCCGCTTTGCAAGGCTTACTGGAGAGGAACACGCTAAGGCCACCGCAAACCTGTTTGCATCGGTGCTCCTTTGACCTCCATTACGCTAGTCAATATTATCCTGCTCTAGGTTCAAGTGACAGATGTAAATGGTCTGCATTTCTATGGCGCCTTTATCCAAAGCGCTTTACACACACACCGAAAGCACAGGCAACAAGTCATTAACCTCATCAGGAGTAGTTTCAGTTTCAATGTCTTGCTCAAGGACACTTTCACACGAAGCCCAGGAGGAGCCAAGCATAAAAAAGCAAAAAAACATAAAATATGGAGATTATGTCTGACAGTGACACTCGTTCAAAATAAATCAAATTCCATAACCAAATCAGTGTGACACCTGGCATCTTTACTGAAAAGAAAGTTAGTGAACTCTGCGTCTTCTGTTGGCAGGTGATGATCTGTTAAGATAGATAGATAAATAGATAGATTCTTTATTCATGTGTCATGCACCA
This sequence comes from Protomyctophum parallelum, assembly GCF_964188405.1. Classification (NCBI taxonomy): domain Eukaryota; kingdom Metazoa; phylum Chordata; class Actinopteri; order Myctophiformes; family Myctophidae; genus Protomyctophum; species Protomyctophum parallelum. The sequence goes on from NC_139706.1 coordinate 38,086,585, forward strand.
GAGGTGCCCAGCCCACATGGACTTTCAGGAGACAACATATAAATCATTGCATCAATATTGCATAGGTGTACAATAAATTAAATAAAAACTCAGTTTTTTAAACTCCATTTCACACAAACTAAACATTCTTTTCCAAAAGCATAATTTAAGTTTTTCATAATCATCTAACCAAAAAAAGTTAACACAAATAGTTGCCATTTTACAGAATAATAAATCTTAATTCATTATAGTCGACATTAAAACAAATAAAAAAATATTTCTGTCCTAAAATAATTCTGTCCTCCTCAGGAGTACGAATCTACCTGTTTCTAAAGCTAATGGTAAGGTCCCAGAATTGAACTGTGCACAACATTATTTTTTACTTTTAGATACATTTTCTAATAATAATAATAACTAGAAAAAGTGCCCTTCTGGGCACAGGTCTCCACCAGGATAGGAATGTAGGACATTGCAGCTTGCCTTCATCTGGTGGTTGGATAAAAGGGCAACAAAAGTAAATTAAAGGTAAAAACACTTTTCGGCCAGTTTGAAACTGAGTACTCCTGTGAACTTTGGAAGCCAATCTGAAAGACCCGTTTCGTTGAATGGCTCTAGAGAGACTGTCTACCAATTTGTGCGATGTTTGGACAAAATCTGTAGGTGTACTGTGCAAAAACTTGTTTTGCACAAAGCGGCCTCCTGGTGGCGCTATAACAGGCCGTTCTGGAAATTTTGGGGCAGAGGTTCATTGTTGGCATCCAGGGAGTGTGTGTGCAAAACTTGGCATCGACCGGGTTAACGGTGCCGGAGATTAGCTGCTCACGGACACACACACGGACGGACACACGGACGGACGGACGGACGGAGTGCAAAACATACTCTCCCCCCATCCCATGGTGGAGACAATAATAACTAGATAAAGTGCCAATCGGCACAGGTCTCCACCAGGATTCTTCCTCAGCCTAGTGGGAATATGCGTGCACAGTTTCATCACAATCGGACGCTGCGTTGAGGAGTTGTGGCCATTTGCTACTCCTGAAAACTGTAGGAGCCAATCGTGGCCAATCAGGATGGAATATGAGAAATCAAACAAACCTGTCTTGATCACATGACTATGGAGATCATGTGTACCGATTTGCGTGAAATTTGGATAAAATGTGAAGGAGTAATAATAGAAAATGTGTTTTACATATGTCGGCCTCCTGGTGGCGCTATAAAGAGCAGATGTGAAAAATTCCAGGCAAAGGTTTTTCCTTGGCCTCTAGGGAGTTGGCATACAAAGTTATCCACAGATCTGTGCAGTTAGAGGTAAAAACACTTTTGGGCCAGTTATAGCGCCACCTTGAGGCTGAGTTGAAATTGTTCATGTGGCATTTCGTCCTCGGCCTAGTGGGAATGTGGGTGCCCAATTTCACGGAAATCACGCGATGTGTTCATGATTTGCAGCATTTTGTTTGAAACTGAGCACTCCTGTGAATTTTGGAAGCCAATCTTAACCAATCAGGATGGAGTCTGAGAAATCTGAAAGACCGGTTTGGTTGAATGGCTCTAGAGAGACTGTGTACCAATTTGCGTGATGTTTGGACACAATCTGTAGGTGTACTGTGCAAAAACTTGTTTTGCACAAAGCGGCCTCCTGGTGGCGCTATAACAGGCCGTTCTGGAAAGTTTGGGGCAGAGGTTCATGGTTGGCATCCAGGGAGTGTGTGTGCAAAATTTGGCATCGACCGGGTTAACGGTGGCCGAGATTAGCTGCTCACGGACGGACGGACGGACGGACACACGGACGGACGGACGGACACACGGACGGACGGAGTGCAAAACATACTCTTCCCCCATGCCTGGAGACAATAAAACTTTATTTGTATAGCACCTTTCATGACATGAAATGCAGCTCAAAGTGCTTTACAGAACAATGGAGAATAAAAGAAAAGCAAGGCAACGACATAAAAAAAAAACAAGCAGTAATGCAATACAGTGAGGACATGAATAACAAAAAAATAAAAAATAAATTATCAATTAAAAGCAATGTTGTAGAAGTGGGTCTTGAGCTGAGCTTTAAAAATGTCTACAGAGGCTGCCTGACGAAGGTACAGTGGGAGCTTGTTCCATGCCGACGGCCCGTAGAAGCAAAAAGCTGCTTCCCCGTATTTTTTAGTTGACATTTTTTTAGGCAAAGCGAGCAGGCCAGCAGTGGAAGACCTTAGGGGGCGGTTTGGGACATTTAGGCAGGCAGTCATGTAGGTAGGAAGGTGCGAGACCATTGAGAGCTTTATAGACAAGTAAAATAATTTTAAAATCAATCCTAAAAACAACCGGAAGCCAGTGCAGTGATGCCAAAACTGGAGTAATATGTTCTCTCATCTTAGTTCTAGTTAAAACTCTGGCTGCTGCATTTTGGACAAGTTGTAATCTGTCAGTTGTTTTCTTAGGCAGTCCTGAAAAAAGTGCATTGCAGTAATCAAGCCGAGAAAAAACAAAGGCGTGGATTAGCGTTTTTGCATCGTCCAAGGACAAATAGGCTCTGATTCGTGCAATATTTCTAAGGTGAAAAAAGGCAATCTTGGTAACATGATTAATGTGTGAATTAAAATTAAATTCAGAATCAATAATAACCCCCAGGTTCTTTACTGTACTGCTACTTTCTACAGTCAGGTTGCCAAGTCTGATTATTATTGATTATTTCTGCTCACTAGAACCGATTATAAGAACTTCTGTCTTATCCTCATTTAGCTTGAGAAAGTTCTCACTCATCCAACATTTGATGCTAGACAGACAGGTCAACAGCGGGTCTAAAGCACAGGGATCTGTGACATAACGTTCAGAGGCCAGGGCCATAATTACATTACTTTTGGTTTTGGTTTGTAGTTTGTACCATAAGTCAACAGCCCAACTCTCAGTCATTACATATAATTCTGCATTTCACAAATATTACAGCATAATCCATTTGAATGAATGAATGAATGAATGAATGAATGAATGAATGAATGAATGAATGAATGAATGAATGTATTGTATATATGGTGACATCACCTGGTAACAACACAAATTGCCAGGTCAGTACCGTGCTTTTTCACCATGGACATCAGGCTTCCCACAGATATGGTTTTTGGGTTTGTGGTTACCCTTTAAAGTCCGGGAGTTGATGCAGTAAAGAGATGAAGACAGAGAAACAGTAGAACAGAAAGGGATAGTGGATAGTGAATCTTCTGCCTGTGACTTTGGAAAGAAAATGGAAATGGGAGATGTGAAGCAGTAGTTGGTACTTTAGGTGGTAGTTTAGAATGGACACGGTTATGGCCAGACCGGTATATTTGTCATTTTCAAAAACCTTCAGAAATCTAAATAAATTGCAGATCTACAAGCTAATCTAATGTGTCCCAGTCAGACACATTGTGAGCTTGTAAATCTGGCATTTGTTGTAAATGTATTTTTAATAGTGATTAAATGTGTGAATTTTACATAATGTTTTTCTTGTTCATTGTATAAAGTGAATTGCTAAGTTTACTTGATTTAAATTTCCCATCTATCACAAAAAATGTTTTAATCCATTAGAAAATGTTGCACTTTTGACAAAATATTGGTCAAAACATTGCTAATAGTACTATAGGCTCCTGCTTTGCAGATGACACAGCAGCAGCAAAATGCAAAGGCACCAATGTGGGTTTATTGAATGGCCCTCCATGCCTTTTACTCAGCTACTACGACTCAGAGTATAAAACACGATCAACTTTAATATGCTGGCAATGGAGGACTCGCTCAATAAATACGAGGATCTCTGTACCACATGTCCAGCCTTCTCTCTCTCTGTCACTCTCCTCCTTTTGTTTCCCCCTCTGTTTTCGTCTTTAGCTGTCCACGCTATTGTTCTCCCTCCTGTGTCCACCTCCGTCCCCCCTTCACCCCCTCCCCACCCCTCCTTTCCTCCAAGGACAGACAGTACAGTATGGTGGACATGTGTTTTATGTTTTACTTGGAGCCTTATTAGAAAAACCTGTTGGGCTCAGGTTCTGATGTTGGTCTCTGGACGGCGGCCCGTGACCTGAGCGTCCTCTCCCCACAACCCAGTCCTTCTCTCTGCACCTCATTCCATGTTGGTCTCCCCTTCATTTCTCTCCTCAACAACCGTCCCACCCTTCCCTTCCCCTCCTCTCTGTCTCAGCTGGAAAATTGTGTTCTCTAGGCTTGACCACATTACTCTTGTTTGTTTCTTGCAGTTGCCTCCATTGTGTTTCAGTAAAGCGTGCACAGTGCAGACAGACAGGAAGTACGTGGGAGATGTGTTGTGACAAAATACTTTTGAGTCAAAGTTGACTGCATGCGTAACATTGTTAATAACCGCAAATATTCTGACTGGACCACAGGAACACCCACATGACATTATCCCTGTAGTGTGTTGTATTGAAATATTGACTATAGTAGTATGATTACTGTACAGTATCGTATGGTTCTCAATGGGTTCTTGAGAGGGTGTCCAGCAAAATGGGGAATAGTTTAAACATGTAAGCCCAACTGTATTTTTCAGCTAATCAAACATAGCCGATATACAAGGTCTCAATGCATCGCGCTGCCTCCAAATACTTGAATTGGAAATTCCTTGACATGAAACAGTTTATGAATGTAGTGCATGCATATGCATCAACAGATGCAGAGCATGTTTGCACATACGTGCAACATGTGCATTTACTGAATGCATACTCCAACATGGACATGGACTCCAACAAAAGCAAAACGGGACAAATGAATACTCTTACATATCCACTGAGCCTCTCTCTCTCTCTCTCTCTCTCTCTCTCTCTCTCTCTCTCTCTCTCACTCCCTCCCCAGAGGGGTCTTTGAACATAAAACGGAGGAGGTTAAGCGTTTTACTCCACATGTTGGTAATTTTGCAAGGTCGTAAAGCATTGCCTTTTATTTCCCTCTGTCTTCTTGGCCAAGCTGGACCGGTGCTGAAATGTCCAAGAGCTCACGTAAATAATGGAACCATCTGAGGTTCAAGTCTAAACACTCTTCTGTTGGAATCGACTCAGTCGAGGGCAATTTGTGTGTGCGTGCGTGCGTGCGTGCCTGTCTGCCTGATAAGCATGTGAATGTTGTATGTGTGAATGAATGCACATAGGCGTGCCCGTGTCCACATTGTGTATTGTATATGCGTGCCTGACTGTGTGCCCATGTTTGATACAATGCCCAATGGTGTGGGTCCGCAGTATATGTATAATATGACCATCTCAAAAGGAAAGCCCAAGAGGTTGCATCAATTCCCACTTGTCATAGCTGAGCTTGAAACAACGGCTGGACTGTAAACAGTGCTCTGTGGGTTTTAAACATGTCATAACTACAGTCATTTGTCATGCACTCATACTGCCCGGCCCATTGCAACGGAGCACTATGGAAATCATATTTCATATGCGGTAATGGTGGAGTTGTCCAAACATAGAGGTCTGTAAAATAAATTGCACCGTAGAAGAATGATGAGATGTGTTTTCTAACTGCTGAAAGAAGGACAATGTCAGAGGAGACTCATGTCTCTATTATTGGGGAATCATGTCTCTCTTATAGGAGACTAGAGGCCGACCGATTCCATTTCTAGAGTCCTAGAATTCACATTACCGAATTTTTGACCAATATTTTGTCAGAAAAGTTATGCTTTCTATTTGAGAACTTTTAAGAAAATAATTACTCTAAATGGAAATAAACTCAAATACGTTTTTTATACAGTAGATCATTTATTAAACCAATGAACAAGCAAACAATTAAAGATAAAATACACATAAGCCCAGTTCAAAGATCTTCTAAAATAGCCGATCTAGTAGCTCACAACACGTTGCAAGCTTTTAGATCTTCTATTTATTTTATATTTTTTAAAGGATTTAAAGTGGTTAAAAATCGTGACACATCGGCCACATAATTGCCGGTATGCCGTCAAATAACGGCCGATATATAGTATATGCTAGACTTCTCAGTGCTGATGTTGGTCTCTGGACTACAGCCAATGACCGAAAATCCTGCTGCCACAACCCAGTTCTCCTGTCTGCACCTCATTCCATGCTGGTCTCCCCTATAAGTATTTCCCCCATCTTGACGATTGATCATTCAATTTTAATACAGCGTCTGGAGCACTGGATAGGCCTGTCTGGTACGGCCCTGTCCTGGTTTTCCTCCTACCTATCAAATAGAAGTTACTTTGTCAATCTAGCCGAGTTTGACTCAGACAAACACGACATCAGTTCTGGTATTCCACAGGGCTCGATTCTTGGCCCTCTGCTTTTCTCCTTGTACATACTGCCATTGGGCGAACTCATTGCCAATCACGGAGTCAATTTTCATTTCTATGCTGATGATACCCAACTATATCTTTCTGTGGCTCCAGATGATCCCTGTGCTTTAGACCCGCTGGTTACCTGTCTGTCTAGCATCAAATGTTGGATGAATGAGAACTTTCTCAAGCTAAATGAGGATAAGACAGAAGTTCTTATAATCGGTTCTAGAGAACATATTACTCCAGTTTTGGCATCACTGCACTGGCTTCCGGTTGTTTTTAGGATTGATTTTAAAATTATTTTACTTGTCTATAAAGCTCTCAATGGTCTCGCACCTTCCTACCTACATGACTGCCTGCCTAAATATGTCCCAAACCGCCCCCTAAGGTCTTCCACTGCTGGCCTTCTCGCTTTGCCTAAAAAAATGGCAACAACAAAATACGGGGAAGCAGCTTTTTGCTTCTACGGGCCGTCGGCATGGAACAAGCTCCCACTGTACCTTCGTCAGGCAGCCTCTGTAGACATTTTTAAAGCTCAGCTCAAGACCCACTTCTACAACATTGCTTTTAATTGATCTTTTATTTTATTTTTATTATTATTATTTAAAAAAAAATGTTATTCATGTCCTCACTGTATTGCATTACTGCTTGTTTTTTGTCGTTGCCTTGCTGTATTGCATTACTGCTTGTTTTTTGTCGTTGCCTTGCTTTTCTTTTATTCTCCATTGTTCTGTAAAGCACTTTGAGCTGCATTTCATGTCATGAAAGGTGCTATACAAATAAAGTTTTATTATTATTATTATTATCTCTTTTCCCCTACCATCCTACCCGTCCCCATCTCTCTGTCTCGGCTGTATTTATTTTATTTTTTATTTTTTTATCCCACGATTTTGTAACCCAGTTTTCTTTTCACCCAGTGCCAATTATCTAATGTAATCCTGAGCGCTACACTTCCTCTGCCAACCTGGGGGGGCAGCGGACTGACCTCATGCCTCCTTCTATGCATGAGGAGTCCAAGCTGCTTCTTTTCACCTGACAGAGGGGAGTTTCCCCGGCCGGACGTAGCGCGTGGAAGGGACACGTTATTCCGACCAGTTCCTTTCCCCTCCATCAGGCCAGGGGGAGGTAGTTTTAGAGACCAGGATTACGGAATGTTTTTGTGAGGGTATTTACCCTAGGGGACACGGGGAGAACATGCAAACTCCACACAGAAAGGCCCTATCGCCAACCCCCGCCTCGGGTATGGGCACTCATGACGCGGAGGAGGGAACACGCCGCCAGTGCCCACAGCGTCCCCAGCGGGAATCGAACCCAGGACCTTCTAGCTGTGAGGCGACAGCACTACCAACTGTGCCACCGTGCCCCAGTCGGCTGTAAAATTGTGTTGTGTTCTGTTGTCTGTCTGTCTGCGTCTTTGTTCTCTGGACTTGACATGTGTCCACGTGTGTTGCTGTGTGTCTGCCGTGTGTGCACAGAATGCGGTCTTTTCAAAAGGAAAGCCCAAGAGGATGCATCAATTCTCACTTGTCATAGTGCCTGAGCTTGAAACAACGACTGGACTGTAAACAGTGCTCTGTGGGTTTTAAACATGTCATAACTACAGCCATTTGTCATGTACTCCAGGCAGTACATTCTGCCTGGCCCTTCCAATGCATTCTGCCTGGCCCTAACAATGCAGCGCTATGCAAAGAATATTTCATGAAACATCATTTGCCAGTACACTTTTATCCAATAGGAGACTAATGTCTCTCTTATATAGAGTCTTTTCTCTTAATATTTCTTACAGTACAGATGTCTCCCATAACTCTCTTATCAGGGACTAACGTCTCTCTTATATTTCTCTTACCAGGAGTCTTCCATCTCTCTAATGTCTCATTTGGCTTGTTCGTCTGCCCTTCACCTGTTTTCTGCTTACTGCTCATTGCAGTCCTCATCTGTCTCCTCTTTCTCCTGTCTTTCCTGTTTTTTATCTCTTCCTCAAACATCTCCAGGGGCAGAAATCATAGAGGGGTCAAGCAGCAGCATAACAGCGGATGCTTTCAAGTGTAAGCAAATAGGGGCCAGTAAGCTCACCTGATATGGGAAAATGAAGAGTGGTAATTTACACTGGCCACTAACACTGCAGAGTCACCTTGGATTCATGGACCTTTGAGCCACATTGATTTGTCAATAGCAGTGGTTGACAGTAACAAAGTACATTTATGTGTGTACTGTACTTAAGAACATTTTTTTATTTGGTTTATTCTTTGCAAGCTGACAACATTCACTCCGCTACACTCCACCACGCAGCACGTTTTCGTTAAGTAATAAAAAAATATTTTTATGGATACACAGAAATGAGAATTTGCCCATTTCTTTGGCATCCATTGTTAGGTATGCCCATATGATGACCACGGATATGGTCTAAAAGTGTGAAAAACGTATTTTTCATTTCACTACGCCTTTAATGTTTATTGATTTTTCTTTACAACATAGAAGTTTCAAAGCTATTATTCACATATATTTACCCCCACATCCCCATGGCAGCACAAATACAAAACAAAATCTTCGAAGAAACATCAGGAAATGTCCATAACAAATTAATAATAATAATAAAAAAAAAAACACATTACTGTATACAGTTAAACAATCAAATGCACAATGTCCATCACAGTTCCCTACCCGTACCCCACAGCTGACTACTCCAATTAACCACCACTATACATCAAAGCCTTTTCACTATCACCTTGCTTAATGAAGTCCAAGATCTTATAGAATACAGCAGGTTTCTTCCTAATTACATACGTTAGTTTCTCATGTGCCAAACTGGTCGTTAAATTTCTCAGCCAAAAGCCGATCGTAGGGGCATTGACATTCTTCAGGCAAAGGTCATTATTTTTTCTTTAGTGTACAATTTAATGGATAAATACTGAGTATACATAATTTAGGACAAAGAAGAACTGGACCTGATGTAATCTGAGAGACATAATGGACCACAGACCTCCAGAATGTTTTAATCTCCTCACATTCCCATAAGCAATGGAATAGTGTACCTTTATGTTCCCTACATTTATAACATAAATCAGGAATGTTTGGAGGGGTTATATAAGTTCTCATTATCCAATTATACTGAATTAGTTAGTCTTAATCTAGTATTGATAGTTTGTGTTTGTGCCTTGGAACATATTAAACCCCAAGCAATTGCTGAGATTTCCACTTGAAGGTCCTGTATTTAAGCAGAAGGCCTGGTCGCTCATGGTGCGCAGGTTGGTCTTGACGGGTTTGTGGTGGTTTGTGTTTGAGGAGCGGAGGGAGCGAGTGGAGGGTTGGAGGGTGTCAAGTTCCTTGAGGTAGGAGGGAGCGTTGCCGATGCACTGGTGGGTTAGCAGGGAAATCTTGTATTTGGTGCAAAATGATACAGGGAGCGGAGGATGGGTGTGATGTGTTCGTATTCGCGCACTCTCATCAGGATCCTAGCAGCGCTGTTCTGGATGTATTAAAGCCTTTGAAGGCTCATGCTAGAGATCCTGATGAGAAGTGCGTTGCAGTAGTCCAACCTGGAGGAGACAAAGGCGTGGACTAACTTTTCGGCGTCGGGTAGAGTGAGGGTGGGACAGAGTTTGGCAATGTTCTTGAGATGGAAAAATTATGTTTTGTTTGATGTGGGCCTCGTAGTTGAGGTGGGGGTCCATTTTAACACCCAGGTTTGTGACGACAGATGAAAGTGGGATGTCCTGGCCAGAGAAAGTGATGCTTGTTATGGGGGATGATTGAACTTGATGTGGGGTGCTGATAAGAATGGCTTCTGTTTTGGAGCTGTTTAATTGCAGGAAGTTGTGCTTCATCCACGCCTTTGTCTCCTCCAAGCAGATGGTGAGTGTGGATGAAAGTGGTGAAGATGGTGACAGTGGGGCTGCAGAGCGGGGAGGGGTAGGGTCCAGTTTTATGTAGAGTTGTGTGTCATCAGCATAGCAATGGAAGGATAATCCATGCCTGCTGACGACACGGCCGAGGGGGAGCATATACAGAGTGAATAGGATGGGGCCGAGTACAGAACCTTGGGGGACACCACAGGTGACTGCAGGTTGGGTCTTGGACGTATACAGTATTTGGAATTAACTACTTTAGCCCTATTTCAAATACAGTGAAAAAGCCGATCTACGCGCTGTTGGCTTATAAATAACTTCAGGTACAAAGAGATTTTACACTTTGATGTCAGACTTTTGCAGCTTGGCTCAATTATTCACATTTATTGTAGCTGTCCCATTTGCCAGAGAATATATTTAGCGCTTGCACAGAAACTGCAAAAAATTAAATAATTTTGCAGGCATACTGTACGTATGACAAAAATATATAAAGTGGCTATAGATTTTAAATATAGGCCTGCCTAGTTGTTAAAGAAATAAAGAAAGAAAGAAAAAATCCAGGCTGCAAAACATATTTTGAGACACATGTTATGGTCATCTTTTATGTTGAAGCATATACATTTGAAATGTTATATATTTATTTATTTATAGCGTTATGGAACAATTCTGGCCCCCTGCTGAGAACACCTTCTGTATAAAACACTAAGAATTATGAGACACATGGCAACCCATGACAATACCCTGAAGCACCTCTCTCTCTCTCTCTCTCTCTCTCTCTCTCTCTCTCTCTCTCTCTCTCTCTCTCTCTCGTTCTTCTCATCCCTCTCTCCTTGGCAGCAGGTTGCTGTACTGCTGACAGGGCCCATTCTGGGCTCCCGTTGAGATGTGTTAATGGGAGACAGACAGTACTCCTCTCCTCCTCTCCAGTCCTCCCTCTTCATGGCTCCCACAGGGGATCCTAGAGAGAGAGAGAGAGAGAGAGAGAGAGAGAGAGATGTTGGTTTGTGCACTGTCAGAGACTGTTTAAAAAAAGGATGTTTGCGTATGTATGCGTACACATACACAATCACCATGCATATATGCACACACACACACACACACACACACACACACACACACACACACACACACACACACACACACACACACACACACACACACACACAGCCATTATAGCCCCTTGCAGACTACTAATTCATTACCCCCCCCGAGGGCAGCCCTGTGTGACATTTATGACCACTCTATCATCTGCCCCGACAGCCAGTCCATGCTACTTCCTGCCTTTTCGGCCAATAGGATGCACTGATGTGGCTGGATTGTCCAATTAAACATCGGCAACAGCACAGTGTAGACCTTTTTCAGCCAAATGGTCAACAGTGGATTAGGAGTGTGGAAACGACACAGCAACCATTTGGCCATACGGAGAGGACATCCTTACTTTACATTCACGTAACAGTGTTTTAAAATTGCGTTTTATTGCCTAGTGTTATTGTATAATGGTAATGTGTACTAGCCTACACAAAAAAGGAGGTTTCTGGGTTCATCACCATCAGAGTTCTGCTCGGATGGATATGAAAAGCACACTTTTATTTTAAGGCATTATGTTTGATTTATTTTGACTTCAGTGGCAGAACAAAGACTTTGTTTGCTTTGAAGATCTGTTTGAATATATCTTTGGTTTATTATGCTTTTCCGCTCAATGTACGACTGTAATTGGGTCGAAAACCATCACACCAAAACAAAATGACCAAAATACAACACATTCAACATTCACATTCGTGCACACAGACTAGCCTATATTTCCTCAGACGTTTGCTTCAAAGAGCAGTGGTCGTCCCTCCCTCAGAATTATAGTCACTCCATCAGCCACTTCCAGATCCTTCCAAAACGCTATTCCACACCAGAGCGGGAAATTCCACAGAAAGCCGTCGCAGCAGGGGTGTGTAGAGCCCGCCACTTGAGCAGGATACTGTGTGTGTGTGTGTGTGTGTGTGTGTGTGTGTGTGTGTGTGTGTGTGTGTGTGTGTGTGGGTGTGTGGGTGTGTGTTATATCCACCACTGCGGCTCGTAATCCTTTAAAAGCTTTGCCCAAATTAAAATCCAAGCTATTTGAAATGACATCCGTAATGAGAATAACATCACCCCAAAAGAAAGCTTGGCGTTGAACCCCACACCCGTCTAACCATATATCACAACTCACAGATGTGAGGCAAAAGCGCTCAAATAAATGATGAAATAACCAACAACACAATAACAGTTATTTTAGGGTCCTTCTCTTCCGAGCCAGCTTCTTTTAGGCCTTAAGTGTTTTATGGTGCGTCGGCTGCCAAGAGTTCTTGGCCTCGTTTACAATGAAGCTGAACAGAACCGAGCAGCACAATGTATCAGGACCAATTAACATCAGTGGGGAGAACTTATTGTAACCTGCGACACGCTCACACCCCGGTACCACGGACAACAGAAAAGAGGGCCTTTGTAACACACTTGGCCCCGTCTGCTCACGGAAAATGGACCCGGACAAATAAAGACCCCCGGTTCTCTGTGTGGAGACCCCGAGGAGAGTCATAAAATGTGATTGGTGTGTGTGTGTGTGTGTGTGTGTGTGTGTGTGTGTGTGTGTGTGTGTGTGTGTGTGTGTGTGTGTGTGTGTGTGTGTGTGTGTGTGTGTGTGTGTGTGTGTGTGTGTGTGTGTGTGTGTGTGTGTGTGTGTGTGTGTGTGTGTGTGTGTGTGTGTGTGTGTGTGTGTGTGTGTGTTTTGTGAGAGAAATATAAAAGCTACGCATTTGTGTGCGTGTGTGTTGAAGTTTGCCAGTCCCCCATTAATAGCACATTGGCCCAGGAGACACCAGCATGCATGACCTCCATGTTTACAGGCTTGTAAACTCCAGCCAATCAGATCAATTCTTCTGCCCACAAGGCCCATGGGAAATGGAGTTAGAACAGTAGTAAAAATAAGAACTACAGCTGTTATCGCTCTCTCTCTCTCTCTCTCTCTCTCTCTCTCGCTCTCTCTCGCTCTCTCTCACACACACACACACACACTACGATGTCAAACAGGAGAATATCCTTTTGTCTTTCCCCAGTGATACCCAAACACTTTGACTGGTAACCTCTCCATCCTGTTCTTCTCTGGAGAGAAAGTGAGAGAGGAATAAAAGGCATTTCATACAGTCCTTTGTCTGGCTCGTCCTGAACTCGTCCTCTGTGAGTAGTCAGTCACACCTTCCTAATGGATGTTTTATATTGATTATTACCATTACAAGTGGTCCCAACTCAGTGTTTTTCATCCATGTTTGAGTTGGCCTGTGAAAGTTGTGATGGAGAGGACATTATTTTGTCCAAAGGTGGTCATACACCACTTTGGTACACCACCTATCAAAACATTTTGATAGGAGCTGGATCCAAATATATATATTCTTTCTACCTGTGGTTTATGTGCCTAAAACTATATTTTTGAGGGGCGCCAGCCCCTCCTATATACAGGTTTAATGTTTGTTTTTAGTTCAATGTTTGTTTTAAAAACGCCATTGTTTTACATCATCACCTAACCATAGGATGTTGTATAAGATGATAAGAGAGCCCCTCACTTCACACGGGTGTGATTTTTCATATAATATCTATTTCTTGTGCACACCTTAAAATGTACCTAGCTTGTAATGTGTAATACCAAATAGAATCCAAATTAATTTCTTATAAAAAACCTTTCTGTATGGGCATGGCGACACAATAGTCTTGTATAAACCTGCAGCCTGCAATGCACAAATCTACATGCATGTGTGCACACATGCACAAACATACCTAGCAAGCAGCATAAATTAATAACAATGCTAATGTAATAAGTTGATCAAGTGCACACATAAGTACACACAAATTGACGTGTACGTGCGCAAACACACAAATGCACTTCCCCCCCCCCCCCCCCCTATCCTACTTTGAGGTAGTGATGTCTTTATCATGGAGAGAGAGGTGGAGCGGATGGATTGAGAACAGAGAAAAAATATGACAAATGTTCACATGAAAGGGAGGCCTTTCAAACTCAGGGGAGACATGAAAGAGCCTCTCTCGCTCTCTCCCTCCCTCTCTCTCTCTCTCTCTCCCTCTCCCTCTGTTCCTTTCACTCGCTCGCTCTGTCTCTGTCTTCAGCTGGCTCTGTCTCTATTTTCACCTCCCTTGTTCCTTCTCGCTAATTGTACATTCAGGCTCAGTCTGTGAATGCTAACAAGGCTTTTAGCCAGGCTGAGTTAATGTTTCCACTACATTTCACTGGTGCACTATACCTTTCAAATGTCACCTTGTTGCCGTTGTTGTTGTGGACACATACAGCTTATTATTTCAGGTTGCTTAGCATGAGTTTATCTTCTTAGTGAGGTCACAGGCCATCTACCTGTCATAGACATATTCCGGCGGATGATATTAATTCATTGAAGGTTATACAATAGATTAGTGCTTCTTAACCATTGGATCGGGACATGGTCACAGACTGAAAGCAACTCTGATAGAGAGTTATTGCCAATACGGAGAATATGAGAATGTGAAAATGAATAAGGTCCCAGTATGAAACATTAACAGATCAATAACAAGATATTGTAGCACCCTTGTGAACATCTCCTCTAGGCCCACCTTAAAATCACAGAATATTTATAACCGAGATTCTCCTATATTTGTATTTGGTGGGGGGGGGGGGGGGGGGTTGTTTGTATGATCAGTCAATCCATTGTGGATGAATTAATTTTGACATTATCATTCAAACCTTTTTTCCAATTGAGCAGTTGAGACGAATAACCATACTAATTATCCATAATGTATAAATCATGGATAAGGTGTCAGGTGTCAGAAAAAAGAATGGACTCAGATGGTTCTTCGTCTCAACTACTCAATTATTTAGGGGACCCTCACGGTCAACCAGTGGGCCCCCACCCACAGGTTAAGAATCACTGCTCTAGATCAGTATTCGGGTGTCTTTATAGTCTTTTAAGTCTCTATGTTTGCCCTAAAAGAGAAAAAGCTGTGGACTGGAAGCTCAGACCACCTGTAGGCCATCTGACTCCACCTGCTGGGTGAACTTTGACCCCTGCAGGGCTTCAGGTGAGGGGGTCAAAGGTTAGAATAAACTACTGAGGGAACAGAGGGTCACAGGTGAGGGATACTGCCGTGGGAAGGTGTGTTTATGTTTCAAAGAGTTTATTACGTCATTTGCCGATAACAGAAAATCAACCTCTTTTTCACAGCCTAATCTAATGTTGGCTGTGTGTGTGTGTGTGTGTGTGTGTGTGTGTGTGTGTGTGTGTGTGTGTGTGTGTGTGTGTGTGTGTGTGTGTGTGTGTGTGTGTGTGTGTGTGTGTGTGTGTGTGTGCGTGCGTGCGTGTGTGCGTGTGAGTGTGCGTGTGCGTGTGTGTGTGTGCATGTGCGTGCGTGCGTGCGCATTCATTTGTATGTGAAAACAAAGACATACTGTAGTACATGTATTAATTAACTAGACAATCAAAATCCCTAATCAATTCTGAACACAATCAGTGTGATTGAAGAAAGAGGGCAAGAGAGAGAAGGAGAGAGAGAGGGGGGGGGGGATTGGCAGGGGGGCTGAAAGCAAACGGATAGAACGAAAGGTTAGGTGGTAAACAGAGATTGAAAAAACGGAAGAAGAATCTGTGTTAATCTTTTGATCTTTACACTTCCCCTCAGGTTTCTTCTCAAACAAATTACCCATAACGCACCCCTGCACACATCATGCAGTCTGGTTGGCCACCTCCCCTTTGCTCTTACAGACTAGGTAAATAACAGTGTCTGTCGGGAGCTAGTGAGATGGATACTGATGAGCTACAGTATGTGTGTGTGCTCACACCAAACACTGATGGACAGAAACCTTGTATCTCCATATTTCATATTGTAATGTTTTGTTTAGTTTTTCATAACGTGAACTATTTTATTCTTTATTTTGAAGTATGAGTGTGGCACAAAAGTTACGCAAATAGCCAATCTACAAGCTCTCTTGTATAGAACTGGTAGATCTGAAAGTTCTGCTAATATTATTCACTGGAACAGAGGTTATTTTTTTCCATTTCCTGAAAAGTTTTTTCTACCCAACAACGACGATAAGCGTGCGCGTGTGCGTGTGCGTGTGCGTGTGTGTGTGTGTGTGCGTGCGTGCGTGCGTGCGTGCGTGTGTGTGTGTGTGCGTGTGTGCGTGTGTGCATGTGTGTTTATGCATACATTTGGGTCTACAGTCTCAATGCATTGGGATTCCAGTTGACTTGCCCAGATTAGATTTTATATTACATAGGCTGTGGGAACAGGCTATGCATAGCAATAGAAGACACACAGCCACCACAACACTAAATCCCTGTTATGCATTCCTATGTAAGTTGCAACAAAGCCCATGTTGGAGGATTCCCATAATGCCACCGGAAGCATTCAGAAAGGAGATGTGTGGAAATGATGAGCAACTCTGCAAAACACAGGAGAGAATATGTTGAAATATTATAGAGAAAATGCTTTTCCATGCAGTTTGTTTGTAACCTACATTTTTGAAACTTCCATGTGATATAAATATGTGGTGTAACGATACATTTTAACAGCAATACGTTACACATCACGATACATGGTTGACGATATGATACATGGACAATATTGGTTCATTCATGGCAATTCAGAAGCCTAACTATTTAGCAAAACAATTAATCTGTGAAACATGTGGATATAGTGCAGGTTTTTTAAGGGAAAATGTATTATGTATATAAATAAGTAAACAGTGCATGATTCTCTGGAATATACGTGGACATTGTATTTGAACACATATGGACAAACCCGCACCTTGACATGAACACAGAGATTTCACACAATTATCGATAGACAAAGTGTAGTGATATGGAATGGAAAAGTAATTAAACCCCTAAATACAACGCACAAGTTCTTTAAGTACAGTTTAAGGGCCCCAGACGGAGTTCTCCGTCCTGGTACTTAATACGGTCTATTGCCCAAGACGGAGATTGATTAAAACGACGGAGATTAATGATATCAAAACCGGTCGCATCGCTCCACAGCCTAGGAGCGCCTGTTGCGCAATCCTCGATGTTGCGCAACAGTGAGACGTCATCGAAAATGGTACCCCCCTGTTTAGCACTGATGTACAGCACTTTGGTCAACATTGGTTGTTTTAAAACGTGCTCTATAAATAAAGTTTGATTTGATTTGATTTAGGCGACGAGAACGAAAATCTTAAAACGTTAATAACTCGCGATCTAAATCATTCCGTCTAATTCTAAGAAAAGATCATGTGTTAGACGGCCCTCCGCTGTCCAGTCACTAGTCGCATTAGAGTTAATCCGTCGGTAAAAGTGCTCCGCTGCTATAAATCGCTGAGCACATTTTATTAATAAAATAAGCCTAAACCCCCCAAAACATGGGAATTTACCCAACTCCCTGTTCTTTGTAACATTCTATTTGTCCGGACCCCCCAAGAAATATCTTTCCATCTGCAACCTTCCTCTTTCTGTGTTACACTCGCCGTCTATCTGTCCCGTCCATCTTTTGAAAGTTTCAAATCCCAACCTTCCCCATTGTTCTGCTATACAAGACAGTCATTGTGTGAGTGACACAGTGACATGGAGATGTTGTTGTCAACAAGGCCGGCATAGGGACGTATCATTATGTCTGGTCAGTGGGCCGGTCGAAGGGGAGAGGTCATAGGTCAGCGACAGGCTGTCATTAAGGGAGCCTCCTCTGTCAACAGCTTTGTATAAACTGGGGAGGGAGGGGCAGGGGTTGGGAAAGAGATTGATTCACATCAATGACATATTAGACAAGTGCATTCCCCTCTGTGTGTGGTAAATGTACTTTTGATGGAAACATATTGAAAGAAATTGATGGGAAATTTCCCTAATGAAAGGTGGAAGAGGACAAGACATGTTTCCATCTTTCCTTATATACAGTACGTAGATATAGATAAATGATATGTTACTTAGATATGTGCAGCATTGTTCACCAGGCACCCATGAACAACAATCTGAACAACCTGTAGACTATAGTTTAATAATATGGATCTGGATTTGTTTGACTATACAAATTTGCAAAGATTACATTTAGAAAGGTTAATATGTAGGCTTGGTGCAGCATGCATTTGATTTTGTTGTTTCAAATACTAGGTGAAGGTCAAAAACATGAAGAAGAGAAGCCAGTGTATAATGCCAATCTTGACAGTCAAAAAGCTATGAAGGTAGCAGATTGTAGGCTTTCTACCCTGACATCATACCAGCTCAGTGGCCGCCCTGAAACTGGGGGGTCGGGGTTCAATCCCCAGTCGAGTCTCTGCTTGGCACTCAGCATCAAGCGTTAGATTGGAGTAAGACCCTGCGACATAGTGCCATGTCCAGGGGGTATACTTGTACATCAGGGCCAGGGGGTGTACTGTACTTGTACGTCATGTTGCCTCACGCTACAGATGGGCCTCATGGCTCTGCAAGGCTTACTTTCAAGTTATGACACAGATATTATACTGTGACACGAAAACAACAAAAACTAGAACACAGGTCTCCACCAGGGCAGGTCAGATTGTGGCCTCCTGGTGGCGCTATAATAAGCTAATGTGTAAAGGGTGCCATTTCTTCTTACACCTTGATGGCAATTGGATGATTTTGTTCCAAAAATGTGTTTTGCAAAAGTCCACCTGTTGGTGGCGCTATAACAAGCCAATGTGAAAAGGGTGGGATATATTCCTCAGCCTAGTAGGAACGTCTGTGAAATATTTCACGTAAATTGCACGCTGCGTTCATGATTTGAGGCTTTTTGTTCCAAACGGGCCAATCCTGTAAACTTTGAAAGCCAATGTTAGCCAATCAGGATGGAATATGAAATATTGGACAGATCTGTGTTGAGCACATGACTATAGAGATACTGTATAACGATTTGCATGATTTTTGGACAAAATATGGAGGAGTAATATCAAAAACTATGTTTTTCAAAGTTCGGCCTCCTGGTGGTGCTATAGCAGACCGTTCTAGACATTTTGGGACAATTATAGCTTAAAGGACAACTTCAGTTTTTTTCAACCAAGTTTCATGTTTTAGGTTCTTATTAGAGAAAGTAAAAGATGAGTGTTATTTTAGTTTCATTTGCTGCTTTCTTTCGTTTTAGCGATTGTAGCTACTTTTGACAGGGGGGTGGGGGCATTCGAACATGGGGCTAATTTGGGTATATTTACTATAGTCCTACTAGACCCCAGGAAATTACATCTGGCCACAAAAGATCACAAGATCTAATGAATGTGAAGGGGGGTACTATAGATCTACTGAATGTGAAGGGGGGTATTATAGGATCTACTGAATGTGAAGTGGGGTACTATAAGCTGCCATACTGTGTTGTATAGGCTCAATATGTCAGTTTGTCACCTCCCCCTTCACATTCAGTAGAGTGATCTTTTGTGGCCAAATCTAGTAGGACTATAGTAAATAATAATAAATAAATAAAATCACCATATATTTTGGTAAAGAAATACATATTTAGTCCCATGTTCGAATGCCCCCGCCCCCTTAGCTAAAATCGCGAAAGAAAGCAGCAAATGAAAACAAATATCTTTTACTTTCTCTAACAACCTAAAACATGAACCTTGGTTAAAAATTACTAAAGTTGTCCTTTAAACCTAACTGAACTACGCTGAGTCAGACCAATTAACTGTTACTTTGAACGGCATACAATGGTTCCATTATAGACAGTTAAAGAACTTCTTATTGAAATCTGCCTGGCACAACTGAATGGTGGATCTTCTGACACTGAGAGACGAGAGAGAGAAAGAGAGAGAGAGTGAGAGAGAGAGGAAAGAATATGATAACCTTGTCTCTTGTTCATTGATGCCTGCTCAGTGATTTAATTTAGTCCTGCCGTCACACCTGAACTGATCCTCATCCATCACAGGTACTCTAACAGCCCTCCCTCCCTGCATCCATCCATCCATCCATCCATCCATCCATCCATCCATCCATCCATTCCTCTATTTGTCTGTCCATCCATCCACCAATCCGTCTGTCCGCCCCTCCATCCATTCGTCCCTCCCTCCATTTGTCTGTCCATCCATCCATCCGTTCCACTCTCCATTTGTCTGTCCATCCATCCATCCGTTCCACTCTCCATTTGTCTGTCCATCCCTCCCTCCCTACTTCCCTCCCTCCCTCCCTCCCTCCCTCCCTCCCTCCCTCCCTCCCTCCCTCTCTCTGTACTTCCTTCCTCCTCTCCGTTTCCTTTCCTCTCTCTACATCCCTCTCTCCCACATTATTTTCGTCCCCTCATCGACCACTCCTCGCCTCCTCCTCCTCTCGCTCTACTCTATACCTTTCTCCTTCCCTGTGTGTCTCTCTCAGAGGGATTTGTCCCCACCCCCCCACCCTCTCTACCCGTGTCCTTGTGCCGCTGTCAGCGGGTCGTCGTGTTCCAGCGAGGCGGAGAGCTCTGAGTGAACACGGCGTCCCCCTGCGGGTCCATTTGGTTCAGTCCACTGAGCACTCAGCAGGTCTCCTGGCTCAGGCTGGGCCAAACTAATCAACGCATCCTGTGGGGGACGGCAGAGGCCCCCACTGACAGACCACAGGAAGACCTGCACACCTGAGCTCAGCCAACCTGGAACGAGGTGCACGTACACACGTGTTTGTGTTTGTGTGCGTGCGTGCGTGTGCATGAGGCAGTGGCACACTCACACGTGTTTGTGTGTGTACGTGTGCACCACTGCCTGCCTGTATCTGTGTGTTAGCTTGTGTTAATCCATTGTCAGGTGACAAGGCAAGCTCCGCCGTCCTTGAATCAGCCCCATGCACCTGCTGCACACACACACACACACGCACACACTGGTCACTTTTGTGTTGTCGGATGGGGCTGTTGTCACGGCAACCAGTCCACTGAGGCATCACAGGGAGAGGGCCATAGCAGGACAAAGTGAGACATTTATGGTCAGTAGACACACACACACACACACACTGTCATGCAGACACACATGCATGCATGCATGCACGCACGCGTGCACACACACGCACGCACGTGCGTACACACACACACGTACAGTATACACACATGCGCACATGCGCATGAATGCACGTGTGTGTCCCTGTGGGATATTCAGGAACAGCGTCGGCCAGAAAACCTGTATACTTTACAGCAGTGGTTCCCAAAGTGGGTTCCAGGGACCTCCAGGGGTCCTTGAGGGAGTTCCAGGGGATCCCTGTCAAAACAGCTTTTCACATGTGGGTCCATGGCTAAATACAGTCCTTTACACAGGCATATTTGAGAACCTCTGATCTGCATGCTCACATAAATCTTTTGCTACTTTTGGTTTTTGAAAAAAAAAGAAATATAGATATTGTCTGCCTGACAGCAATGATATCGAAAACTCATATCTCCATGTTTTTTCCCCATAAATGAATGCCCTAATTAATCTTCAGTGTCGCACAAAAGTAGTTAGAACTAGAGAACTATACGAGCGCACAACGCAGTGCATTTTGAGCTTGTCACTATTTTTAAATGTCTATCTATCTATCTATCTATCTATCTATCTATCTATCTATCTATCTATCTATCTATCTATCTATCTATCTATCTATCTATCTATCAATAAATACGTGTGTACGTCTGTAAATTCGACATCACATTCCACACCACCACAGGGAGTGCTGTGCCCGGGGTCGAGTCGGTCGGATACAACGTTGTCCAGAACCAGCACAAAAGCCTCTGCCTGGGCTATCTCACATGGAGCTGGCCTGTTCTGACATAATACTGACATCTGCATAGACTCCATATTTGGTCATGCCTGACAAAGAACTCCATATATGGGCATAAAAGGGACAGGACAAAGTCTTAATAACTGAGCACAGACTGTGTTAATGGCTTGATACATTGTAACATGTGACAAGTGCTCATGGGTATTGATCAGATGCCCAGAAGACCTGCGATCACACAGCCAACCCACGGAAGTCTGTTTCCTTTCTCACACACACACACACACACACACACACACACACACACACACACAGCTAAGTGATCTGTAATTAGCAAACCGTATACGCTGTTAACAAACAGCCTATACTGTACTGTTTGTGTGTGCACATGTACTGTAAGTGTATTCTTGTGTTTTGGCAGTGCGTGTGTGTGTGTGTGTGTGTGTGTGTGTGCGTGCGTGTGTGTGTAAATGCAGTTGGCAGACTACATGGAGGGCTAGCTGACCTGTTGGCCTCAGGGGGTATAGGATGTTGGCAGAACACACTCTCTCTTTCTAACCCCCACCCCTCTCTTTGTCTCTCTCTCTCTCATACAGTACCTCCTGGCCGCACATGCTCATATTTCTTGAAAGCAGCACAAACAACGACACATCATTCCTCTCTGCCTATTTATGCGGCAGCATGCTGGGAGGGCGAGGGAGAAATCAGGAGCCGAGAGAGAGAGGTTAGAGAGAGACAACAAAGACAGGGAGGACAGACAGACAGACAGAGGAAGTGAGAAACATTGCTTTTTGTGTGGAGGCATCATGAGAAACACAACACTTAACCCCATTTTATATAGCGTAAAAAGCATTAGTGGAAAAAATAGCTAAACATTTCAAAGATCAACAGAAACATGTCCGCCTATGATGACCTACTATAGCAGGTATTGTCTAAACGGTGTCCGTAGACATGTCTGTGGATGGAGATCCCACTCCCTTAGACACTTTGCATTAGGTCGTGAGTCGTGACCAGGCTTTTCTCCTCGGAGATGAGTAAAGGTTGGGAACGAGGCTACATGAATATGATGACATACGCCACATACCCAAAATATGGACGCCATGTCGAAAGTGGTTAGGTCTATGGATGTATATTTTCTTATTGCATTTTGCTTCCGCTCTTTGTCCTATAGCTCTGCCTTTCTTCCTTGCCTTCTGTTTCTGTCATTCACTGTCTATTGTCTATCTCTAGTTCTGTCTCTCTTTCTCTTTTGCACAGTGACAGATGGAACATACTGTACATGCTGTCCTCACGTTGTGTATGATTACATATTAAACATCTCAATTAGCCTGACCGTCATCATAACCTACTGTAGCATCTCTGTTCCCTTCTCTCTACAGGGGGAGAGAGAGAGACGGAGGAGAATAAAGCTCTCTGTGAAAAATAGGGACATCAAAGCGCTCTCATCCTGTGTGTGTGTGTGTGTGTGTGTGTGTGTGTGTGTGTGTGTGTGTGTGTGTGTGTGTGTGTGTGTGTGTGTGTGTGTGTGTGCGTGTGCGTGTGTGCACATGTCTGAGTGGAGTGCTCATGAGATCTGTCACAAACCATGACCTTGACCAATGCTCTAGTAGCCTGGCAAAGGGCACATGCGTGCATACGCACGCACACACGCATGCGCACACGCGCAGAAACTCACACATCAAAGTGCTAAAAATGCAGTGTTTGGGAATTTCTGCACTTGAGTCATTTTTGCTCTTGCTTATATTCCTGTTTCGTTTGTATTTCATCTCATGTTGAGTTTTCAGTTCAGATTCAGGAGATGGTGAGATTTATTTTTAGATTCTTACTCTCCTCTCAACACCTGTGTGTTCCTGACAGCAGCAGGTGTGGATAACGGCCATGAGAGACAGAGACAGAGAGAGGAGAGAGAGGATGGGGTGATAGAGAGAGGAGAGAGAGGATGGGGTGATAGAGAGAGGATGGGGTGATAGAGAGAGGAGAGAGAGGATGGGGTGATAGAGAGAGGATGGGGTGATAGAGAGAGGAGAGAGAGGATGGGGTGATAGAGAGAGGAGAGAGAGGATGGGGTGATAGAGAGAGGAGAGAGAGGATGGGGTGATAGAGAGAAGGAGAGAGAGGATGGGGTGATAGAGAGAGGAGAGAGAGGATGGGGTGATAGAGAGAGGAGAGAGAGGATGGGGTGATAGAGAGAGACAGAGAGAGGAGAGAGAGGATGGGGTGATAGAGAGAGGATGGGGTGATAGAGAGAAGGAGAGACGGAGAGAGGAGAGAGAGGATGGGGTGATAGAGAGAGGATGGGGTGATAGAGAGAGACAGAGAGAGGAGAGAGAGGATGGGGTGATAGAGAGAGGAGAGAGGATGGGGTGATAGAGAGAGACAGAGAGAGGAGAGAGAGGATGGGGTGATAGAGAGAGACAGAGAGAGGAGAGAGAGGATGGGGTGATAGAGAGAAGGAGAGAGAGGATGGGGTGATAGAGAGAGGAGAGAGAGGATGGGGTGATAGAGAGAGACAGAGAGAGGAGAGAGAGGATGGGGTGATAGAGAGAGGATGGGGTGATAGAGAGAAGGAGAGACGGAGAGAGGAGAGAGAGGATGGGGTGATAGAGAGAGGATGGGGTGATAGAGAGAGACAGAGAGAGGAGAGAGAGGATGGGGTGATAGAGAGAGGAGAGAGGATGGGGTGATAGAGAGAGACAGAGAGAGGAGAGAGAGGATGGGGTGATAGAGAGAGACAGAGAGAGGAGAGAGAGGATGGGGTGATAGAGAGAGGAGAGAGAGGATGGGGTGATAGAGAGAGGGAGAGAGGATGGTGTGATAGAGAGAGGGAGAGAGAGACAGAGAGAGGAGAGAGAGGATGGGGTGATAGAGAGAGGGAGAGACAGAGAGAGGAGAGAGAGGATGGGGTGATAGAGAGAGGGAGAGAGAGACATAGAGAGGAGAGAGAGGATGGGGTGATAGAGAGAGGGAGAGAGGATGGGGTGATAGAGAGAGGGAGAGAGGATGGGGTGATAGAGAGAGGAGAGAGAGGATGGGGTGATAGAGAGAGGGAGAGAGGATGGGGTGATAGAGAGAGGGAGAGAGGATGGGGTGATAGAGAGAGGGAGAGAGGATGGGGTGATAGAGAGAGGAGAGAGAGGATGGGGTGATAGAGAGAGGGAGAGAGGATGGGGTGATAGAGAGAGGGAGAGAGGATATGTACCAAGATCACTCGATGCAGGTATAGTTGCAGGAATATACACAATGATTAGTCTTTAGGGTGGTTCTGTTCCATTTGATATCCTTCTCCTATCACAGCAACTCACAAATCTTGCTGCTGTGTTTGCACATTGTTGTACTTCGCCCAGCAGATATGGGAGTTTTTTGTCATTGGTCATGTTTTCAAAATCTCTGTGTGTGGTTGTAATCTGTGGGAAGTATGTGTCTCTGATGTCTTGGTACAATGGACAGATGGTTAGGAAGTGTAGCTCGGTTTCCACTTCATTTTGTGTGCAGTGGGTGCATAGTCTGTCTTCTCTCGGGATACAGGTCTGCCTATGACAGCCTTTCTCGATCGCGAGACTGTGCTCACTGAGTCTGTACCTAGTTAAGATTTTTCTTTGTTTTGGGTCGGTCACGGTGCTCAGGTATTCTGCCACTGTGTATTCTCTGTTTAGGGCCAGATAGCATTCTAGTTTACTCTGCTTTTCTTTCCAATGTGTCAGATAGTTTTCCTTTTGCTGTTTTATAATTTGGTTTAGTCCAATGGGTTTTCTATCTCGTGGCTCTGTTTGTGTTTGTGCCCAGAGTTCCAGGGCCAGCTGGCTGAGGGGGCATCTCTCTAGAGTTTCGCTGTGTGTGAGTGCCTTGTTATGGAGTGCATCTGGGTCACTTTCTTTTAGGTGGTTGTAGAACTTAAGTGCTCTCTTTTTTATCGTGATTATGAGTGGGTATCGTCCTAATTCTGCCCTGCATGCATTATTTGGTGTTTTTCGCTGGGTACGGAGAATGGATTTGCAGAAGGTTTGGTGTTTATCCCATTTTTCAAGGTCATGGTTTGCTAATGGTCCCCAGATCTCGCAACCATAGAGGGAAATTGGTTCTATCACAGAGTCCAGTATTTTAAGCCAGGTTTTAATTGGGATGTCTATTTTGATGTTTCTTTTGGTGGCATAGAATGCCCTTCTTGCCTTGTCTCTCAGGTCCTTTACAGCTTGGTTGTAGTTCCTTGTGCTGCTGATGTTTAGGCCAAGGTAGGTATTGTTTTTTGTTTGTTCTAAACTCTCACATCAGGCATCAAGAATGCACAGGGTCAAAGGTCAGCAGTCTCCCCTGGTAAGGTGAGCCCATCTATGTGTGATCACAATAATGTGATCAACAGTTTAAGACACTTATTGGCTATTGTTGGCTATCCTTTTCTGCCAAAGACGACATTGGACGAGTTTTATTAAAAGTCCAGAATCGCCAGTCTTGTATTTAGCGGTTCTTGGCGTCGCCTGGCAACACTTTGCTTCCACGTTGTGACGTCATTTAATATTTTGGCTCCGTCCACACTATCTAGCAACGATCTTTCTCGGAATTGAAGCTCAGATTGAGGTGATCATCCAGAACATGGATGTTATAGGAGCTCAATAACAAATCCCTGCGACCTCGCGGTACTGTATTTGCTGTATTTGTGCATCTGATGAAAGCGAAAGTATCTAGAGGCTGCCCCGGAAATGAAAGATGTTGTGTGTGTGTGTCTGTGTGTGTCTGTGTGTGTCTGTGTGTGGTATAGCTCAGGGACAGAAATGTTCTCATTTGGATCAAACAATGACAGGTTTGTTGCTTTGCCCCCCTCCTGTGATACTGAAGAGGATTATAGGCTGGTGAGTTCTCACAGACCACATTCACACGCACGCATGCACGCACGCACGCACACACACGCACACACACACACACACACACACACACTCTCTCGTTCTCTCTGTGTCAAACACACACACCACAGGGGGGAGTGCACGTCATTATGCACTCCAGGCTCCAGGGTGTAATCTAAAAAGATAAGAGAACAAATTAGCCAGGAATTAATGATGTGTTGTCACTCAGTGAGTGCTGCTATGGCCATTATGTTTGGGGTTATGTGTTGTCACTCAGTGAGTGCTGCTATGGCCATTATGTTTGGGGTTATGTGTTGTCACTCAGTGAGTGCTGCTATGGACATTATGTTTGGGGTTCCGTCGGGATGACTACATTGTAAAATCCAGTGTGCTCATTTAACTCTGACCCCATGTCATGTGGATGTGTACACTCCCAGAGTCAAATGAGCAGTCAGTGTTTTACACAATGGACAATTCCTTCCATTATCTGCCAATTGGGTCCTTTTTTCATCCAATTGGCCGTACTGGTGAACCCCGGCATCCCTATTCTGTGGGGAATATAGTCAGCAATCATTGCAGATCCACTTTGGGACGTGTTGTGACCTTGTCGATCTGCTATTTTTGGTGAAAAGATTTGGTGAAGATGGAAAAAAGCAGTAGAGAGGCAATGCAGGTCCAGCTTACTAAGTCCAGAGGGTTTTAAGTGGTTATACCGTCAATGGCATGTTTGCTTTTACAGGAATGGTAGAGTTGTTGTTTTTCGTGTACATGCTGTTTCCATCCACGTACAACTGATTTGTTGGGATTTCCCTCTCCCAGGAGAGCCGAGCCAGAAGAACCTGATCCCTCTGTGGAACATCAACAAGAACAACTCTGGAACCAAACATGGCGTATTTGGAAGCCCCCGCAGAGTCCATTCTACTTACTTTGGGTTTCTCTGTGCTGGTGGCGTAGTACATACAGTACATGGGCAACTGGCGGCCCAGGGGCCACATGCGGCCCTCACCTTCACTTAATGCAAGTTAATATTGGAATACTGATAAATTATTGATTTCAGCTGTTACAATTCCAAACATGCAAACATGACCTGCTTTAATTACTTCATTCTGATATTAGTTCGTAGCTTAATGACTAGTATTAAAATGTTATTGTCTTTTTTATGTATTTGCAATTACCGTAAGTTCATAAAGTTATCAGTGCATTTGAAATTAAATAAGGATTTCAATTCAAATATAGCAAAAATAGCAGATCTACAAGCTCAAAACGTGTCACAGTGCGTTCTGCTATAGAGGGAGGTTGTAAGCTGGACATACTAAGCTACGTATGTGAATTAGTTTTACATATAGGTTGTGTGTGTGTACGCACGCATATACGTGCATGCACACGTGCCTGCACACTTGCATGTCTACTGTATGTGTAGCGCGTGTGTATCTGCTTAACCTCCTGTGCCTGTATGTGTACACGTATGAACTATTTCGTGTGCACAATAGCCCACTTGTGCACAATAGCCCACTTGTGCACACACAACCACGTGTGTGTGTGTGTGTGTGTGTGTGTGTGTGTGTGTGTGTGTGTGTGTGTGTGTGTGTGTGTGTGTGTGTGTGTGTGTGTGTGTGTGTGTGTGTGTGTGTGTGTGTGTGTGTGTGTGTGTGTGTGTGTGTGTGTGTGTGTGTGTGTGTGTGTGTGTGTGTGTGTGTGTGTGCGCGTGCATGTGACCTAGAATGAAAAGAAGACGAAGGGGAACGTGAGACTCTGAATGCTGGGTTTCACTTAATCATCCCCTGATGCTAGTGTAAACACTGAATCTGATTTGAGCTAATTGGGTTTGTAGTCAGGGTAAATAGAGTAAAAGGAAACCACTCGCACATTCAGCAAAGATGTTTCCCACTCCTAAATCCTAACCACCAGAGTTTCACCCCAGACATTTTCTGATTTTTTTTTCTTCATTTTCCTCTTTCTCCCTGGTGCAAATGTTATATGTTTGTTTGTTCGTTCTTTCTTTCTTTCTTTCTTTCTTTCTTTCTTTCTTTCTTTCTTTCTTTCTTTCTTTCTTTCTTTCTTTCTTTCTTTCTTTCTTTCTTCTCCAAGTCACATGCAATTTCCATAATGTTGTTTGGTTGGACTCAAGTTTTTCTGGTGGGGTATTTGGGTAATTTGATTTTAGAAAGAAAGAAAAAAAAACAGTGAAAGAGAGGGGAAAAGGCGGGGGAGGTAAGGAGCGAAAGAAGGAGAAAGAAAGTGAGTGAGTAATATATTTTTTTCTAAGAACCTTTCAATCGATTTTCCCAGCTTCAGTAATTTTTGAGTAATTTCACATTTGCAGTTATGGATTACCCGCAGAATCCCCCCCCCCCCATACGCTTGCAGCGCAGCAAAGTTTTGCCCGTTCGGCATCTTGTCACTCACGTCGTGCACTCTCTCATCATTCTCTGTAATGTAGTCACGTCGCTGATAGTATTCTCCTCCTAATCTAATTCTTCCCTTTTTCAGACCCCTTGAGACTTTGACTGAATTCAGATCGCGTCCATTTCAATAACCCCCATCCCCGCCCCACACTTCTCATGGCGGCACATATAATACGAGCTCAGCACTGAAAAGGCCCCTCCGCCTGGCGTGCCCTGACCGTTCCCACTGAAAAGGCCCCTCCGCCTGGCGTGCCCTGACCGTTCCCATTGAAAAGGCTCCTCCGTCTGGCGTGCCCTGACTGTTCCCACTGAAAAGGCCCCTCCGCCTGGCGTGCCCTGACTGTTCCCACTGAAAAGGCCCCTCCGCCTGGCGTGCCCTGACCGTTCCCACTGAAAAGGCCCCTCCGCCTGGCGTGCCCTGACTGTTCCCACTGAAAAGGCCCCTCCGCCTGGCGTGCCCTGACCGTTCCCATTGCATTACTGCCTTCTCAGAGAAAACAAACGGGCGATATATATATATATATATATATATTGCAGACCACTTAGATCTCATTAGGACGCCGCAGAACCTGGCGGGCGACTCCCATGGAGACAGAATCCCCGGGGGGATCTTTCCCGCCGATTAAGATAATATCATTTCCCCAAACAGTGGATTGGCTTCATCGTAGCATTAATTTTACCGCTGCCAATGACATTATTGCAGCCTTCATGTTTTCCAATTTGTTCTAGATTGGCTTTTCCATCCACATGAGATCCAAACAAACAGTAGAGGAGTGTTTTTTACTTTAATAATCTGTGAAAACAAGCACAGAAAAAGGGGTCTATGAAGGGAAAGCTATGACTTCTGAAATAATGCTATTTTAGTGTGGGACTTCAGATCCCATGGTGCAGTGCTAATTCCTCTATTTTGGTGATCAATGATGCCAAGGGTCACCAGTGTGAAAGGTTGATGACTGGACTTGTTAAAGGTCAGTGTTCCTTTGAGCTAAACAGACAGCAAGACAAAACATGGATTTGTCTCTCCCTTTGAAAAAGGGAGAGACCATTTCCACGACATAACAAATCAATCATGCTGCTTCCAGCTAGAGAGCACAATTGATCCCCTGGATGTGCACACGCCTTAAGTTCCTATACATTTGGAATACATCAATTACCAAAAGGGGTAGTAATAATAATGATAATAATTAGCACATAGTAGATACTCTTTCTCCTTGGCTTTAAATAGCACTGTTTGTAGTCCATATCTTTTGAAAGCACATGATTGGCTGCCCAGATGTTGAAACAGTTTAGACAAGGCCTCCTCTGCTTTCCACAAACAGCTGTAACTCAACCGTCTCTCTGATCAAGGTCTTCTGTCTCCCGAATCCGATTCAATTCTTCTACTTCTCCTCTTTTAGTTATTCAGTTTCGATGTGTTCTTGTGCCCTATATATATTTGTCACATTTCGCCTCTTGATAATTAACGCCTCTTGCATTAACAATGACGGAACGATCACAACTTATGGTGACCACACCCTACTGATATGCTGCTCAGACAGCAATGAGTCGGCATGTCCAAGTATGGCTTTGTTGTACATATTTTTATCTTGGTTTCAGTGTTTTTAATGGCAACATTACCTTGTGAAACTAGAGTGTATTCATGTGAGAAATGGACGTCTTGGTCACTTGACCTAGCAAGTAAAGGTCAAATGATACTTGCAGCAAGGTACTGCAGAGAGCAGACCCATACGTGGTTCTCATTATATAAATATTTGGTGTCTATAGACACACATACGTTACACACATGCTCACTACACTGCGTGCATCTGTCTTCTGCCTGGTGCACACACTTTCATCGGTTCCGACCGTCAGGACAATTTCTTTACAAGAAATTATACTCACACTAACATGGATTCCATTCATAGGCTTTTAACGATGGATTATACACATGCGGGTAGCGACAGATCTCCTCAAACAGAGCACCCATGTTTCTGTTATGTATGCACAGTCAGCATACTTACAGTATAATCTTATGTGCATGAGGTACACGCTGTCATAACATCTGGGAGGCACGCAGATGTTTGTGCAGACATGAGTCGGTGTCTTTGATGTACAGGGCCTTTACACTGCTGACAGTCCAGATCATTTCCTTTTAGTCCAGTCATTCTGGTTTCAATACGGTCTCCATCAATTTCCAACTTTGCCTATTTTTGTCTCCACCAGGCCGAAGGCACTCCGTCCGTCCGTCCGTGTGTCCGTCCGTCCGTGTGTGTGTCCTTGAGCAGCTAATCTCCGGCACCGTTAACCCGGTCGATGCCAAATTTTGCACACACACTCCCTGGATGCCAACGATGAACCTCTGCCCCAAATTCTCCAGAACGGCCTGTTATAGCGCCACCAGGAGGCCGCTTTGTGCAAAACAAGTTTTTGCACAGTACACCTACAGATTTTGTCCAAACATCGCGCAAATTGGTACACAGTCTCTCTAGAGCCATTCAACGAAACGGGTCTTTCAGATTTCTCAGACTCCATCCTGATTGGTTAAGATTGGCTTCCAAAGTTCACAGGAGTGCTCAGTTTCAAACAAAATGCTGCAAATCATGAACACATCGCGTGATTTCTGTGAAATTGTGCACGCACATTCCCACTAGTTTACTTTTGTTGCCCTTTTATCCAACCACCAGATGAAGGCAAGCTGCAATGTCCTACATTCCTATCCTGGTGGAGACCTGTGCCCAGAAGGGCACTTTTTCTAGTTTCATATTCCAAGCCAGTATGCTAACGCTAGGTCTTTTTTTTTTTTTTTTTTCACAATAAAAAATAGTGTTTCACGCATATATGCTCTGGCAGACATAAAGTATTCTGAGGTTGGCATTTTAGTCCGTAAGGACCCCAGCAGAGTTCTTTATGTTTATGCTACATCTGGACTATGGCCTTAATTTGGCTCTAGCTAGGGCATGAGAATGTGTTGGCCCAGACAGGGTGGTGTAAACAAACTATTGATCTTATAGAGTTACAGTTCTGTCTCAGTCCTCTCTTTCTCTCTCCCTCCTTATTCTATCGTTTGTCCTCTCTCTCCGTCTCACTCTGATGAAATGTAAATAAGCTATAAGATCATAGGGCTCAGTGGGTATAGTGCTAATGTTTTACTTGCGGGCTGTGAATAACGATTTGTAATGAACATGCGAAAGAGGCACGCACCATGAACCAAAGTATTTTCTGTGATTTGTGTTGAACTCATGTTAGGCTTCTGGCATTTCAGTGCATCACCGTCTGCCAAGACACATGTAGAGATCTGTGCGGCTGATTCTGCCTGCACAGTTATAGTGCATTTTTATTGTTCACTAAGACACCCATGCACATCCAACGCCGGAGGGGCTGTGTGTTGTCACTGCGCCTGTTGCCAAAACAAATCCCTTGTATGAAAACCTCACAGTTGGCAATGAACGGGCTGTGTTTCACATTCTGAATCTGCCCTGCTGCGATGCACATTTTTATCCGACAGCAAATAGCTGTCGAGCAGCACAGGAGGCGGACTCCGAGGAGGAAAAAGAGAAGGCCTTTTGGTTATTTGTGGTCGTTGTTAGACATTTTTTTTTATGGTTGTGTGCATTCATCTTTGCGCCACAAAGCTTGTGTCAGCCAAAAGCACACCAGGCACGGCCGCGTGCGTCCTACTTGCGCAGGTTTTGTGACAGCGTGCGTATGACCGATATCAGTCAATGTGGGTCCATGTGTTCACCGCTATGTTTATCATTATGTGATGCATTGTCACTGTTTACCTGAGATTAGCTTCATGTGTGTGTGCCAGTATGCATGCCTGCCTCCCAATGGCATGTGTGCAACTGTGCATGTATGATGTATACAGTGTAAGAGTGTGTTTGTTTGTTTGTGTGTGCATGTCTCTTTCTACTTTGTTGTTTGCTTTGCATTGTGTGTGTGTGTGTGTGTGTGTGTGTGTGTGTGTGTGTGTGTGTGTGTGTGTGTGTGTGCGTGTGTGTGTGTGTGTGTGTGTGTGTGTGTGTGTGTGTGTGTGTGTGCGGATTGGGTCATTCCTGGGCATGTGCCTGCTTGATGCCACAGGTAGCCCTGTGCTCAGTGGAGTGTGCGCGCTACACCTGTTGTCCCCTCAGGGAGGCGCTGTCTGTGGCCAGCTGGCAGGTGAGAGCGGGGACACAGGAGAGGACAGATTGAACAAGCTGCGGGACGTTGGGACGGACAAAAGACTGAAGGTGAGGGAAAAAATAGCTAATGGAGGCCGAGGGGAGAGAGGAAAATACAGGGGCTGTAAGCGAGAATGCTATGGTAGAGGGTACAGTAAGCATTTCTTAGCGGTTGAAGTGACCTTTCAATGATTTTAAGCCACAAAGTTGTCTAACTTATGTAATGAACAGCTAAAGTCAAAACAGCTTAGTCAATGCGGTCTGTGGAACAGATTCTGGCTATTTACAGTAGATGTCACTGGCAAAAGTGCCAAGTGACGATTTTGCCAGTAACCGTTGCAAAACAAGGAAGTGAACCAGAACCAACATCAAAACTAACAAGACAGCGGCGTCTTGAAATATTTTAATTACAGACATGTAGTGTCGCAGAACAAGCAATGCCAGATTTGAAAATAACATGTTTTGGGTGATTTAGTGATTGCTCTATGGTGGAGTACTGTATTTACTTCTTTCCCCGCCAGAATGCATTGTAGACTATACCAAGTATGTACAACAAGATTTGTCAGCACTCTAAGCTTAAGTATTTTATGATGTTCTGGTCAGACACGTCACACGATCACTCTTTTTCTGCTTTGGTGCGGAGTAGACTACACGCAGAACAAGCAATGCCAGATTTGAAAATAACATGTTTTGGGTGATTTAGTGATTGCTTTGGTACTGTTTCCTGTAGAGATGCTCCGATCAGGTTTTTTGGGGCCGATCACCGATCACCGATCACTGAAAATAGTATAGGCCGATACCGATATTGCCGATACCGACCGATCACAGCGTCGTGAAATCCATACATTTTCCCATTGTGTAGCATATATACTTACTCTATTTAATGAATGACTCTTCTTACACATCATTCACATTGCAAGTATAAAAATTAGGAGATGAGAAAGTATCATGAATTGACAACCGTTTATTGCAGGCTGAGGCAACATGCAATATTTCACTCTAGACTCTCTTAGAGACAATTTGGAGTTTAGCTACAAGCTTTTGTATGGAAAAAATAAAGTCATACTCAGAAAAACAAAGAGAATAAGAACTGTACACTGTCACATGTGCAACTGCAACATTCTCTCTACTAGTGCAACATTCTCTCTAGAGACACTAAGTATGCAAAGTTCACAGCATTAGCAATAAACAAATTACAAAAACAACAACGAGAATAAGAACTGTGTATACTGTGACTGTCACATGTGCAACTGCAACATCTAGTTGTCTCTACTAGTGCAACATTCTCTCTAGCGACACTTGTCTTGGAGACAACATGGAGCTTATATTTAATTATACTGTAGCTTTCCTGTGAAAAATAAACTCAAAGTTCTCAAACTATTACTGCAACAGGTTACAGGCAGCCAAACCAAAATAAAATAGTTTCAAGGTTATTTATCTGCATGTAGGATAAGACAGGACAAGTATGCAAAGTTCACAGCATTAGCAATTAACAAAATAAAACCCCAATGAGAATAAGTACAAAAAATAACAAAAATAACTGTACACTAGCTGTCACATGTACAATTGCAACATTCTCTCTAGTAGTCTCTACTAGTGCAACATTCTCTCTAGAGACACTGTCTTGGAGACAGTACAGCTTTGAGCTTATATTCAATTATACTGTAGGCAGCTTTCCTGTCAAAAATCTAACTGCAACAGGTTACAGGCAGCCAAAATAAAATAGGAAAAAAAAAAAAACATGAATGCAACAATCTTAAGTAGGCCTATCTATTTCAGCTGAGGTAGTTCCTGTCTGTGGCCTTTAGAGGAGTAGGGAGAGAGCCGTGAGCAATAAAGTAAAGTGCACAGTAAATACTTTTTAAGAAAAACAAAAAAACATTGCAGCTCAATCTGTAGGCCTGGCTATATCTCCTGTCATCATTTCAGCTGAGACATTACTGTAGACTTTTAGGAAGATGGGGCAGGTGGGGGGGCGGTTAGGTCAGCTTGCTTCTGATTAAGCAGCATGCATGGCAGGTTTGCCTTGCAAAATATAAGCATCTCAGCATTTTTTTGCAACCAGTTAACCTGTTCCTCTTCTCATCAATAATAATGCTGTACTGAAAAGGCGCTCACTATCTACGCTTGTGCAAGGTGCACTGAGATAGGCTCGTGCTGCTTGTGCGAGAGCAGGAAAGCGACCTGCATTGGCCTTCCAATAATCTAGTGGCGTGATTGTGGGTTGTTTGGTTGTTTTATCTATTTTTACAACTGCCTCTGATAGGTAAAGAGCAATCTGTGATGATATTGCGTCGTTGCCGTCAGCTTCATTTTGCCCATCCTCAGCCAACAGTTCATCATACATAGCATGCAAGCCAGTCCATGGTACCTTCTGTGGGGGCTCAGAGCTGCTTGCTGCAGAACTGCCCTCACCAACCTGTTGCACCTCAGCAGGGGCCCGGCCCAGGATGTCAGAAAGCAGCCCACGGATCTGTAGCTTGAGTGCGGCGTTGAAAAATCTGTCTTTATACCTTTATATTAGAAGAGAACAATATAAATAAATAAACATTAATTCATTCATGATGGATTAATTTCATAGGTTTTGATTAGTCATGGGCTTGCCTGGCCTCATACTAGCATATTCCAAAATTCCAAATGAGTTTACTTTTTATTCTAGTTTCTATTATTAACTGTACATTTTCAAATGGAAAATGAGGGAGATGCAAACCATCCTACACTACAGTATAGCCACAACACTATTGTAATGTTAACAGTTATCTTTAATTAAGCATAGCCCCATATATCAAACTAATAAAATTAATCACACACACACACACACACACACACACACACACACACACACACACACACACACACACACGTGAAGTAGGCCTAGGCTAGTTCTCACCTTGGATCGAGCAGTGTTGAGATTGTGTACAGGCTCTCAGATTCAATGGCACTGAATCTCTTCTTGACAGATTCCACGAGTGTGGCTTTGACGGTTTTCACACCATTGTCAGTCTCTTTTTCTTGCTCCATAAGACGAATCAAAGCTTTGATGGATGGAATGACATCTGCAGCCGAAGAAGTTGATTTGCATATGTCTTTTGTGAGCTCATCAAAGGGGTTAAGCAGTGAAATCAGATTCTCAACCAATCTCCACTGGTTGTTGGTGTACTCGGCAGGCAGGTCATAGTCGGTGGCATAAGCAACGAGGGCACGTTTCTGTTCCAGCACACTCCTTAACATGGCAACGGTGCTGTTCCACCGTGTGGGGACATCCTGCTGCAGGCGTTTGAGCTGCTGCTCCGGGGGGTTCACTTCTCTCTGAATATCGAACAGTCGGGAGTAGGCAAGATTAGAATGTTTAAAATGTCCAACGATGCGTCGCCCAATTGCGATGATATCAGTGACGGCACGCTGTGACAAAACCCCCTCATGCACAGCGAGTTGGAGTGTGTGCGCCATGCACGGTAGGCTTGGGAAACCTGCATCCCTCATAGCCTTCTCCATGTTCCTAGCGTTATCCCGTAGAATAGCATGTACCTTTCCATTCGGGATGCCCCATGTTAAGAACATGGATGTGAAGGTGTTCGCAATATTCTCCGCAGTGTGAGACCCGGGGAACTCCTGTGAGTGAAGCACAACTCTCTTCAGCTCGAAACTTTCATCAATAAACTGCGCGGTTAGGCTCAGCATGGACATGGGGCTTACACTGGAACTCCAAATGTCACTCGTAAAGCTAATTGACACTGTCTTGTCGTCCTGCATAAGGCTTTCGATGTGCTTGTGTAGAGTTTGGTACAACTCGGGAAGGCATACGTCAGTGAAATATTTACGACCTGGGAGTGTGTATCGGGGATCCAGGCAGTTAACAAGGCGTTTGAAACCTATGTCTTCCACTACAGACAGCGGCTGATGATCAAGGCATATGAATTCCATTACCTTTTTATTAATTGTTTTTTTCCTTCCGTCGTTGCTGTAGGGCAGGTGTCGTTTATATGTCTCTGTTACACTCAGTTGAGTGAGTGGGGTCTGGGTTGCTGCGCGTTCCTTCACTCTCTCTGCCTTAGCAGCAGCGGCGACGCTCGCCAACTTTTTATACTCTGCATGCTCCTTGGGGTGTATGTTGGTCAAATGTCTTATCAGGTTCGTTGTGTTGAAATTCTTTTGTAGCGCTCCTCCTCGAGGTACGTCCTTTTCACACATGTTGCAAACTGCGAGTTTGGTGTCCTTTTCTGACACAGTAAACCACTTCCAAACCAGCGACGCCATTTTCAATGCTTTTGTTTTGCTTTATTTTCTTCCTCCTCTGTTCTCTCTCTCTCCCGCGCGCGGTCTATCTCCCGCCTACCTTTCTGAGAGTCACTTTTCCGCAACTTTTTCACGCCCCCTTAAAGGAGACTCACTGTCGCACTGTCTGTTTTGATCGGGCATTTTGATCGGCAATTTTGATTTATTTTGAGAATCCGATCCGATCCGATATAGGCATGATCGGCCGATCATGATCGGTGGCCGATCGATCGGCGCATCTCTGGTTTCCTGTCTTTTATAGTTGGAAAAGACAGGAAAGTGTGGTTCAGGTCGAATTAGGATGTAATTACCCTTTTAACCACCCTAAAATTATACCGTCAGAGATAGCTGATCTATACAAGATCACACTGTGTTGCAACTTGAAGATCTGCAATCTTTGCTATTAAACTAAAAGTTTCTGGCCACCATTGTGCCCTCACATCTACGTCACACCACCGATCCGACCAGGAGCAGATCTACATGCTCACAATGTCTCAAGCTGCAATACGTTGTGAGCTTTCAGATCTCCAATTTGACAGTGGATCACAACTACAGTACAAATCGGGCTTCAAAAGTCAACTCTTCACGTACTCCTTTGCACTCTACCTTTCCTGTGTTTCCTGTTTTTTTGCTTGGCCCTTGTGCCGTCGTCCGGGACACATCTGCTTCATGCCGTGGACAATATAGCCTACTACAGTATGGATATACAGTATGTAAATATAGGGTAAATGTTATATACGTCCTCTGCTCTGTTTTGACTGCTCCCTACTTGTCCTTTTGAGTCAGACATATACATACAGCACTGCTCCACAGTATGTTAACCTATAATATGAATATAATAACCTCCATCTCCGCCCTACTGTTTCCACTCCTGCTATCCAGTCCTTCCATCTCCCACATTGTTAGTCCCATTCTTCTGCATGTCATCTCCCTCTCTCTCTCTCTCTCTCTCTCTCTCTCTCTCTCTCTCTCTCTCTCTCTCTCTCTCTCTCGCACTCTCTCTCTCTCTCTTGCTAAGTCTCCCCCACGTCTAGTTAGATGTAAATTGTGTGTGTGTGTGTGTGTGTGTGTGTGTGTGTGTGTGTGTGTGTGTGTGTGTGTGTGTGTGTGCGCGTGCGTGCGTGCGTGCGTTCATGCGTGTGTTCGTGCGTGTGTGTGCATGCACACATACTGTACGTGCGGTCGTGCGCACGTGTGCATGCGTGCATGCGCGTGCTCTCCTCTCTCTCACGCCTGTAGGCTGTGTCAGAGAAGGGAGTGAGATGTCTGTGCTTGTTAGTCACAGTACATCTGTTCTACTGCAGTCTGAGGGCCAGACAATAGTCTCACATAATCACAGTACATCTGATCTACTGCAGTCTGAGGGTCAGACAATAGTCTCACATAATCACAGTACATCTGATCTACTGCAGTCTGAGGGTCAGACAATAGTCTCACATAATCACAGTACATCTGATCTACTGCAGTCTGAGGGTCAGACAATAGTCTCACATAATCACAGTACATCTGATCTACTGCAGTCTGAGGGCCAGACAATAGTCTCACATAATCACAGTACATCTGTTCTACTGCAGTCTGAGGGCCAGACACCAAACAATAGTCTCACATAATCACAGTACATCTGATCTACTGCAGTCTGAGGGTCAGACAATAGTCTCACATAATCACAGTACATCTGATCTACTGCAGTCTGAGGGCCAGACAATAGTCTCACATAATCACAGTACATCTGATCTACTGCAGTCTGAGGGTCAGACAATAGTCTCACATAATCACAGTACATCTGATCTACTGCAGTCTGAGGGTCAGACAATAGTCTCACATAATCACAGTACATCTGATCTACTGCAGTCTGAGGGTCAGACAATAGTCTCACATAGGCCCAGGCCGTAGCGTAACGGTCTGGGCACCGGACTGGTAATCCAGTCGCAGTGTGCCGCGGGTTCGACTCCCGAGCCCGACACGGCCTTTACTGCATGTCATCCCCCCATCTCTCTCCCGTTTCCTGTCAGCCTACTGTCTGTCCCTTCAAAAATCAATAAAAGGCGTAAGCCGCAAAAAAAAAATCTTCAAAAAAAAAAAAAAAAAAAAAAAATAGTCTCACATAATCACAGTACATCTGATCTACTGCAGTCTGAGGGCCAGACAATAGTCTCACATAATCACAGTACATCTGATCTACTGCAGTCTGAGGGTCAGACAATAGTCTCACATAATCACAGTACATCTGATCTACTGCAGTCTGAGAGTCAGACAATAGTCTCGCATAATCACAGTACATCTGATCTACTGCAGTCTGAGGGTCAGACAATAGTCTCACATAATCACAGTACATCTGATCTACTGCAGTCTGAGGGTCAGACAATAGTCTCACATAATCACAGTACATCTGATCTACTGCAGTCTGAGGGCCAGACAATAGTCTCACATAATCACAGTACATCTGATCTACTGCAGTCTGAGGGTCAGACAATAGTCTCACATAATCACACGTGTGGTCACATGGCAGCAGGTCAACACACACCAATGCATGCATGTGCAGTGATGGCAAGGAAACACACACACAGAGCATCTCCCATGGGCACTCGTATATGTGTGTGTGTGTGTGTGTGTGTGTGTGTGTGTGTGTGTGTGTGTGTGTGTGTGTGTGTGTGTGTGTGTGTGTAAAACAAACTCACATTGTATATCATTTACATGAACAACAAATTAATCGATGTACGTGTACTGTACACATGTGCACGCACGCATGCATACATGCACACACGCTCGCACACACACACACACACACACACACACACACACACACACACACACACACACACACACACACACACACCCTTCTTATCCTCTCCTCATTAAGTGTGCAGTTCTTCAGTCTGGGTCTCTAGAGTGTCCTCCCATATCTCCACAGCCTGGAGGGATTCACACACACACACACACGCACATACACACACACACACACACACACACACACACACACACACACACACACACACACACACACACACACACGCACACACACACACACACACACACACACACGTCTGTCCATAGGCCTAGTCCACTGGGAACATTGCAATAGAGGAAGGAAGGTACAAAGAGAGAGAGAGGTGGGTGGGGGGTAGAGAAAGTAGAAGAGGGTAAAGATACAGAGAGACAGACAGACACTCTACTGAGAAATCTGTGGATTTACAGAGAAAGAAATATGTGGGGGAGACGGGGGGCAGTGAAGAGAAAGATATGTTCGGAGAAGTAGGGGACAGGACTTAGAGAGAGAGAGAGAGAATGCTAGGCACAAAATGAACAGAAAGAGTCTTATTGTAAGTATAAGTACCATAGAATTCAACCTCCAATTGGAAATTGAGTGGAGTGGAGTCCTGCGTATGAACCCAGGAGTGCAGCGACGTCGGCCCTATCCCAAACACTGTTGAATCATGCCAGTGCTTTCCTTTCCCAGCGAGAGCAGCGTGAAATTGACCAAGTCAAAGCCGAGGATAGAGCGAAGCTGATTTCCTGCTATTGTATGGATGTACGGAGCAGACATGGGGAACGGGTTGCATTTCACCCTCAAGAAACTCACAAAGGCTCTAGAGAAGATTTCACATCTTGAGAAGAGTGAGTGAGTGTGTGTGAAGCACACGTGGTTACGCCATGTTGTTTGCATGCTTTGTTATGAGAGGGAGAGAAAGGGAGAAAGAGGGGGTCTTTTCTGCCTTCATGTCGACAGTGCAGTGGAGACTGACAGGAAATGGGGAGAGGTCCAGGTCCACCATGCAGGCTCAGGAATGGAAGCCAGGACTTGCTGTCAGACTGCATCAGATCCTATGTGGTATATGCTCCTTTACCACTTGGCCATTGTGTGCATGGTTGTATGAGGTATGTCCGTGTAGAGGAGTGATAGCACATTGCCTAACTTTGGTGTGCGCGCGTTCACGTTCCTGCTCTTGTACAGTATACACCCTCACACACATTTCCCTTGCGAACTCACATCACTCATCCCCGGTGTGTTTACAATGTGCACGGCTCTAAATTTAAAACACACCGATCTTGATAGATGATATCAGCTTCTTAAAAACCCTGGCCCAACATACAGCCACGCTCTCTCTCTCTCTTTCTCTTTGCCCATCTCCTGTCTGCTTTTGTTTCCTCGTGATGAAAGGCAGTTGAAAACAGCTTTATCTGTAGGATGGGGGCGGGGCGGGGGTGGGAGGCTGTTTAAATGTGGCCCGTGGTTTTTGGACGGCCAGGAAAAAGGGGCGAAAAGACGAGAAGCGAAACCAGACGTGCACATGAGAAGAGTGGAGGAGCTGAAAGTGCATTCCGCTTGTATCAGGCCTACATCAGGCCTATTTTCCTTTCACTGCATTAGACCTCCGCTTAGACACGCACGCACACGCACACGCACACGCACACACACACACACACACACACACACACACACACACACACACACACACACACACACATAAATACACACATAAATACATGCAGAGACAAGAAATTCTCATGTATTCATGTGTACACAGACACACTGCGGGATTATGGACTCACAAATTCTCATTGCAGCAGAGCAGAACCTGCATGCATATACATTGTACACACACGCACACATATACACACACACACACACACACACACACACACACACACACACTGTGTTGTCTTTACTCGGCGTATGGTTTGCATTGGTTCTGCTGCTGGCTTTTGTAAACAGCACTAACTGGTTGTGTATGTCTGAGACTTCCAAATGAAAGCTCACCTCTCTCTGTCTCTCTCTCTTTCTCGTGGCTTGACCTTATGTTTACCATGTGGCCTGTCATAAGCGTGCGCTCTTGTCACGTGTGTTTAGGCTAGCATCTGACATGTGATCCCGCAGGCCAAAGGTCACGCACCTTTCTGCGGACGCACTACTGTCTAGCGCAATATTGCCTACAGAATCCCATCAGGACAAAGAATGTATTCATTAGGTTTGGTTTTACTCAGTTTAGTCAGTTATATACCAAATATTTGAATGAGGCTTGGAAGGGTCTTCAGCGATCGCTTCTTCTCAAGGCCCACGCATACTCCAGCTTTTAGGTGATAACGTGACCACCGAAACGGTGGTTAGTAAAAACTGAGAGATGTGTTCGGGCGAGTGGTGAGTCGCGTATCAGAGTGACGTCATGTCGTTTTCACAAGCACCGCGCTGGTCACCTTATCACCTAAAACTTGAGTATGCCTTTAACCACTTGACCCCACCATCCATGAACATTCGCCAAAAATAGCTGAAGTGCATGAAGTGACACATTTGCAGCTTGTAGGTCGGCTATTTTTGCAGAAGAAATTTGGTGTAGTCACCTCTTTGCCAAAGACAACCAATAGACGAAAAAGCGGTCAAAATACAGTTGTAACTCAAGTCCAGTTCTCTAAGACTAGGGGGTTTAAGACAGTGGTTAAATGGAATGCCTTGTACAGTATGCCTTCATGGAGCCATGTGAGATATGAAGAACATTTACAATGGGTTTCTGTTAGTAGTTACCTCCTTTTACAAAATAGAATGAGACAGAAACAGAGAGAGTGACACTTATAGAGATATGAGAGAGAGAGAGAGAGAGAGAGAGAGAGAGAGAGAGAGTCCAGTGGGATTTAGTGTGACCTTACGGCTGCAACTACTGAATGGAACAGAAGGTTACCCAGTATGATGCATGCACACACGCACGCACACGCACGTGCATGCGCACGCACACACACACCTAAACATCTTGTAGCCATTAGGACAGTAACCATACCCAAGTTGTCCTCTTGTAGCCGGTCACAGGAAGTGAGGTCAGAGCAGAGACACAGTGTTTGCGTGTGTTTGATGTCGTCGTCCCCCCGTCCCCCCCTCCCCCCCACCCGGTGTTTCCTTTCACTGGAAGATTGGGTTTCAGTCACCACTGAGGCTTGCTAATTAATGTCACAACCTGCTAGCCGTGTCAGCACCAATTTACTACACGCGCACACACGCGCACACACACACACACACACACACACGCACACACACACACAGCTATAGAGATGTCCGTATGCACGGTAACACAAAAATCCACATGCATACATCCTTATAGATGCACGCATGGCACACACACACACACACACACATACACACACACACACACACACACACACACACACACACACACTGTGTTGTCTTTACTCAGTGTATGGTTTGCATACACAAACTTGTGAAGTTCCCCCAATCTATCACAATTCATGACCTTCGTTCATCTCTTTCTTGTTTTCACTTTCACTTCTGCCTCACTACTCCCTTTCTTCCCCACCTCATCACTATATCGCCTCTCAACTTCCTCTCGTCCTCTTCTCCATCTCTCTCTCTCTCTCTCTCTCTCTCTCTCTCTCTCTCTCAGCAGTTCCATCGCTCCTGTCTACTTTCACCTCGCCGTCACTACCAATTCTCCACCTCTCTCTCTCTCTCTCTCTCTCTCTCTCTCTCTCTCTCTCTCCCCATATCTCCCCGTGTCAACACCCCCCTCTCCCCTGCCTCCTTCTCTTCTCCTCTATACTCTTCTTTAGCCCACATCCTGTTGAAATAATGCACTCCATCCTCCTCTCCTCCCGCCCTTCCTTTTTTAACCCTCCTCTCCTCCCTCTCTTCCTGCCATCATCACTCCTCTGTTCTCCACCTTTCTCCTCTTCGGGTCTCTCTCGTTCCTCCTCACCACGTGTCACATGAAGTGGGTATGACACACACACACACACACACACACACACACACGCTACGCTAATGACGTCCATTTGGCTGACACATATGGCTGAAATTATAATAGCTCAATGTGTTTTTTGTATGTATTTAAAACTTCTCTGTGGGCCCATTTACATAAGTGAAGAAGAATTTGTCTCTCTGTGTTTCCCTCCTACAGTGAGTGGGAACTGAGTGCAACTGAGTGCAATGTGTCCATGTGATGTGATGTGATGTGATGTGATGTGATGTGATGTGATGTGATGTGGGCCTTATGACCGCCAAGGACTATTGAAAGAGGACGGGAAGCGCAGACCGTACGGTGGACTCCATGTTGTTCCCTGGAAGGAAAGAAACATGCGCAATTGAGACCAAGGAAGCTGAACGAGGAAGTGTTGGCTGCATATAGCCCATTGTGCATGTTTCTGTCCTTCCAGGGAGCAACATGGAGTCCACCGTACGGTCTTCACTTCCTGTCCTCTTTCAATAGTCCTTGATGACCGCTGGGAAGTGATCTCTGAGAACCTAGAAATACAGATGGATGGGCCACTTTCTGTCTGTAACTGTCAGATGCTGATGGATCATTACAATTGAAATATGAATTTGCACAGTTTCTTTTCTTAGTTTTGTGTGTGTGTGTGTGTGTGTCACATTCTCTCTCTCCCTCAGTCTGTGACTCCACTCTGGCCACTCCCATATCCCATTCCAGCACACCCAGTTCCATTTACACACCTGTCTTCAACTACCTCATCAGCCCAGAAC
Organism: Protomyctophum parallelum; assembly: GCF_964188405.1. NCBI lineage: Eukaryota > Metazoa > Chordata > Actinopteri > Myctophiformes > Myctophidae > Protomyctophum > Protomyctophum parallelum. The sequence continues at coordinate 38,131,498 of NC_139706.1, forward strand.
ACTTCTCCAATCAACCTGCTCACTATAAAACAATCAGCGCAAACACTCATTGTCAGTTCATAACCTGTTGTCATGGATGTCCTGCCTGTTCCTGTGTTGACTTGATGTCATTCTGATTCATGCCTGATTCCTACCTGCATTCCCCTGTGTAAGAAATATCCTATTCTTTATTAAATACTTTATTATTCTACTCTTGGGGGGCCTTCCCCACTGCTAAATCCCCAAACAGTGTATTTAGAAAGATCGAACGGAAATAGAGCCCTTACTGTTTAGTCTATATGTTGAAATGAGATATCCACCATTGAAAAATACCACCTATTGTTAAATGGCTGCTGCTGGTGACGGATCTGTTTTGTGTTGCAATCTGACCACAGTTTATAGTATACTAGTTGCAACAGACTGGAATTCGAGGAAATGTAATCATCAATAACTCATGTAGTATCTTCACCGCATCTAATGCACACATTGTACCAAGAGAACCAGCTCCAGATTGTCAGCCCCCTTTCCCCCTTTGATTTTAGTTTTAGTTTTACTGCGAAGTTACTTCCCGTTGCTGCTTAATATGGACACTGAAACGACCCAACGTCTCCTTGGGGAAGGTTTTATCTTGGCATATTAGGTTACAATATGATAAACTGTATGTTATCTTGTCTTAAAGGTTGAACATCAGGCAACGATTATTGCTTTTATAACTTCCTCTTCAGATTATCTACATGACTTAATCCTCCTTCGAAGGCCGTTATAGAATCCAGAGCCTAAATTTGCACTGCATTTGCACCAACAACCTCTGTTAACCATAAAGTAAACCATATACTTTTGCTTCATTGTATGATGGCGTCACACTGTGAAAATAACTTCTTTTTCATTTAGTTCTGTTCCTTCTTGATTACATTTTTGCCTATAATGACATGCCCAAAATATAGGTAGCCTATGCCAGGTTGAAAGTGGTTTTAACAAACCTCACTGTTTGATGCTCGCCCGCCTTCTGAAAATTATACCAAAACATAGTGGTGAGCAGTTGAGAATGGCAGTGATACCACTTGAGGACCTCCTTGGTGCCTCTGTGGCACCACACCCCTTTTAGTGGTACCACGATTCACACTTAATTTAAAGGTGTCAATGGGTGTAGTGTGGCAAATCAGCCACAGTGTGGCACATGTGAGTCCATGATTATTTTTGTATTAGATTCATTGGTGAATGCATTTCAACAAGTGATTTTTACTTGTTTTTTTTATGTTTTATAAACATAGAAAATAAAGCAGAATCCTTAGGATGAATTCAAAGAAATTGTTTCTTTAACAAAAACTGTTTATCATATTTAACAGCATTAGACAAATGAAAACTTGTATTATTTGTGGAATCTAACTCAGGTCTCCTAATGAGTAGATACAATAATTAGATCAAGTCATTTTGAGGCAGAGACAAGCTTATAAAATGTAAAGCAATATGATGTTCTTATGCCTAAATTAAAATGTAAGTTTCCTGAACCCCTAAAATATATCTTTATACTAGGGCTGTCAATCAATTACAAATATTTAATCGTGATTAATCGCATGATTGTCCATTGTTAATCGTAAATGAATCACATATTTGTTATCCATTCTAAATATACCTTAATTCAGTGGTTTTCAACCCTTTTCATATCAATATTTATTCTGCATTTGAGCCACGGGCCGTCATTTGATGAGATTTAGCCTTGCAGACCCAAAATGTCCACATTTGCATGCTGTATTGATGTTGGTAAATTAACTTAAGTAATGCAGATGTTTAACAATAATTCAACTGTTGAGAGTGTAAAATGGAACCATGGTATAATTTTACACGCTCAAGATTAAAATAATCTACAAGGGTCCATTTGGTTACCAACTCTCCATCATTTACCTGGGGATCAGCTGGAACCCCCTCAATGACCACTGGTTCAGAACCACTGCCAAGAACATTTTCATGTTTTTAATATCTTTGTAAAATCTTTGTAACATTGTTACATGTCAGTTGTGTATAAACTACTTCAGACATAATGCAAAGTTTTAATGCTAATCTAATAATCTAATAATCAACTGCTTTCCTGAATGTTTGAACCCAATATTTTCCCTCAAAACTAAAAGTAGCTGGCTAACCATTGTGAGGCTAAAGGCCTATTCATAGTCTGGTTTTTCGGTGGTGAGGTGACCACCGCTCCGGTGGTGAGCTGACCACCGGAGCTGAAATAACGTTGAGCGGTGGTGAGTAAAAACAGAGAGTAGGGCTGGAGCGGTGGCGGTGGTTTGCTCTTCACCGCGGCTCGTGATGTCATGTTGTAGTTCGGTGGTCACCTAACCACCGGAAATCCAGACTATGTATGAGCCTTAAGTTGACAATCAAAGGCCCATGGGCATGCTAGGTGTTAATTCATTTGCATGTCATTGTGTGAATTTACTTTCCTCCAGTTAGTGTGTGCGATTGTGGCAGGATGGGCGTGAGCGTTCCCACGCTGTCACGGCCCGTCCTCCGCCCACTGATTAGGTCTTGATGAGTGTCCTAGCTGGCTTTATAAGGTGACATGTCGGCCGTGTTTGTCAGCTGTCAGTCTCTCTCTGCCACACTGCTGGTGGGTTCCACGGCCAGGAGTTATTCCGCCGCAATGAGGTGATCATCCTTAACAAAGCTGTGAACTTGACTGTGAGCGCTTGTTGTTGTTTTAGCCTTGGAGCTACTCGCTCTGGCCTGTGTCCTGTTCGGCGTGTTGTGAACCAACACCACGCCACCTAGGTTGGTGTTCCTCCCTCTCCGCAGTATTTATATTCATTTGGTGTCTGTGATGCCATGGGAGTATAAACATGGGCTCTTGTTGTTTACAGTTGTATTCTTTAGCTGGCTACCGCTGCAATGGGTACAACAACGGTGCACGTTGGCCTCATTAAAGCGGGTGAGTTTGTGTGTCTTGCTGTTCCTGCCTCAGTGACTAGTAGTATAAGAGTAGTATTTTAATACAGCCGTTGTGCTTTCAGGGCCAGCACTACACCTGCTGCTTTGCTGAACGTAACCATTCTACACACACTCGTACCGCAGTGGTTGAGAGGGCTCATCACACGGCCACGAGTGGTCCGTTCGTTGGTCGCCTGAATCGGTGCCCTGGTTGATAGTAGCCCATATCAGGCACCATTATCTATATTCCTCCTGTATTATATCGTATTCCTCTTTATCCTTGCTTGTGTATGTATAGATACTTGGTGCTGTATTATATATATATACTGTACATCTAATCTGGATACGACTGGGCCCTAGGCCCACTATAGGCTGGAGAGAGTACTGTCATTATTATTACCCTGTATCCTACCTTCCCCTGTGAAGTGCTCATATATCTATCCTTCTTGCAGGACCGGTGCCGGGGGCAGCTACGCTGGAGCAGTGTGCAGCCGTCCAGTGGTGGTGGTAAAGCCCCTTTTCCTTGAGTTAATTTGTGTTGTGCTTTATTTTGAGTTGCTGTGTTGCATATTACCACCACCCTGGATAGGTGAGCCTGCCAGCTCCCCTCATTCCCCCGGTACTGGCGATAGTGATATATATATATATATATATATGTATTTATGTATTATCTATATATAATATATATACATGCTCTATGCACTTTATAGCACTTTAGACCTCCTGGGAGCCGTTGTTTATTGTTGAACTGTCTGCTTTCTATATGAAATATCTAACTGCTTGACTTGTTTTTATAACTTATATACTGTTAAAACAATTAATTTAATAAAGACTTTTGTATATTGGTTACACACGTTTCTGCCTTGCCTATCTATTATACTGTATACTGAATCTGTGTTTGGGGAGTCATTACGTGCTCCGGGTGTTCAGTGTTGTATTTAGTGTGTGTGTGTGTGTGTGTGTGTGTGTGTGTGTGTGTGTGTGTGTGTGAGAATTAGCACGATCCCACTCAAAATAAAAAAAGAGAGCACTTCTACAACTGAGATTGAGAAAGGCTGTCATAGGCAGAGAAGACATGCATCCACTGCACACAAGCTGAGTTACATTTCCTAACCGAACACAACTCCTGGGCTGTATATTTTGATTAATTCTATACACAGGACCTCAATGGAAACAAGCCATCGTGATTTCTTGGGTTTAATCCTTTTGGTAAATGTTGCATTTATATAGCTGCACTTACACTTTCCTCCAAAGCGCTCTACTACTCTACTACTGCTCTTCTATTCAACTGTATTTTCTGTGCTTTTGTGCGTTTTTCATCATTTTTGAGCATTTGAAAAAAAGACGAAAATAACTCAGACCATGGACTATAGCCCATGGTCTCGGAGTGATTTTCGTCCCAGTGTCTCCCCAGTGTCCCCCAAGTGTCCCCCTCCCCCCCCCCCCCCCCCCCCCCCTTCAGTGCCTCCCCAGTGTCCCCCAGTGCCTCCCAGTGTCCCCCAGTGCTGGGGGACTATAGTTAGGTTACCAAGTCTATGTATTAAGGGACCAAGCCTGAAGGGACTCTTGGTGTGGCATTTTCTCACTATTTCGGAGGATTTGTAAAAAAGGTGAAAATCACTCAGACCATGGACCAGGGTCTCGGAGTGATTTTCGTCCCAGTGCTGATGCTATAGGGTGCCATTTCTTCACGATTTTGGAGGATTTGAAAAAAAGGTGAAAATAACAGAAAGGTGACAGGCCATGTCCAGTGGTATTCAATTGGCGACCTGTGGAGCGCCACCCTTGTGGACCTTTTTTTTAATTATTATTATGGGAATAATAAGAGGGCTAATGAAAGTTACAGGTATAGTGTGTGCGATATGATGGCATTTTTACTGTTGAAAGAAATGTAAATTAATGTGATTGCTGTTGGACCTGTAAATTACAACAAAACAAGCTAAGGCACTGGTTGTGGTACTTCCTGGTTTACCAGAACGGGGTTCAACTCCCTGCGGTGCCCTGCACAATTTGTTGTATTTAAATGGTTTATTTTTATATTGTGTTGCTGTTTCATAGATGATAACCCCCAGGTTCTCTACTGTGTTTGTACTCCATACAGTTATGTTACCAAGTATATTTATTAAGTGACAAGCCCGAAGGGACTCTTGGTCCCTTATTGTGTCTTGTTTTCTCTTCTCCTTCCGCCAAAAATAGCAGGTCTGGCTGAACCGTGCTGTCGGGTTTTCACAAACTTTGGCAATATGGTAGAAGGCCATGCCAAACGTTGAGGACGCGAAGCCCACCACCATTGGCCAAAGGGTGGCGCTATAGCACTAAAACTGAAATTGCAAACTTTAAACGGGAAAAGCTCAGGAACCATTTTACCGTGAGCAATACAACTTTGATACACATGTCCTTCATGCCGAACAACTTTCGTGTTCATGGTTTCGGAAGTCATGCTATAGTCCATCGTCTCGGAGCGCATGCTATAGGGTGCCATTTTTCCCGATTTAGGAGGATTCGAAAAAAAGGTGAAAATTACGGAAAGGCGACAGGTGAAAGTGACTTTTTGACTTGCCATAGAGCTGCCATTGAGCCCCATTATAAATGGCACGTCAAAAATCTCTTTCACTTAGAAACTCCATTCACTTGACTTACTTGACTTATTCCTGTAGGCTCCTAGGTGGAGCATAGGGCCGCAATCACACCCCGCCATCGGACTCTGTTTTTGAGCAGTTTTCTTCAACTGGGCCCACGATAATCCGGTCGACTTTGCCTCACTCTCCACTGATCTTCTCCAGGTTTGTTTTGGCCTCCCCACTTTTCTTTTGCCCTGTGGGTTCCAGTCCCGTGCTTGCCTAGTGATGTTGTCAGTAGGTTTTCGGAGGGTATGTCCAATCCACCCCCACTTTCTCTTCTTCACATCCTGGCTGATGGCATTTTGGTTGGTTTTCTCCAACAGGCTGGCATTTGATATTTTATCAGGCCACCTGATGTTCAGAATGCGCCTTAGGCACCTGTTGGACACAAATGTTTGGAGTTTGTTGGTGGTAGTGTTTGTCACTCTCCATGTCTCTGATCCATAGAGGAGAACTGACTTGACGTTGGTGTTAAATATTCTGATCTTATTATGGAGGGACAGTGCCTTGGAGTTCCAGATGGGTCGTAGTGTGGTGAAAACGTGTCTATAGTATGCCGTACGGTAGGGGCTATAGCCCATGTTCAAAAATGATGAAAAACGAGGATATCAAAAAAAAAGAAAAAATCAAAAAACGATCCTCATTTTTGAGGATTTGAAAAAAAATGAAAAAAATGAAAACGATGGGTTATAGCCCATCGTTTTTTTTTTTGTTTGTTTTTTTTAATCCTCAAAAATGATGAAAAACGGCGTGCTATAGTATGCCGTACGGTATGGGCTATAGCCCATGGTCAAAAATGGGATAAAAAACTTCTAATAATAGACGTCTAAAACACGTCTATTTTTAGACGTTTTAATCCCATTTTTAGACGCTCGTCTAATAGCCCATACCGTACGGCATTTTATAGCACGCCGTTTTTCATCATTTTTAAAGATTTGAAAAAAATGAAAAAGAAAAAACGATGGGTAATAGCCCATCGTTTTGAAAAAATTAAAAAATTTAAAAAAAACATGGGTTATAGCCCATCGTTTTTTTAATTAAAAAAAAAAATGTTATCCTTGTTTTTCATCGTTTTTGAACATGGGCTATAGCCCCTACCGTACGGCATACTATAGCACGCCGTTTTTCATCATTTTTGAGGATTTGAAAAAAAATCAAAATTTCAAAAAACATGGGTTATAGCCCATCGTTTTTTGAATTTTTGAAAAGAATGTTATCCTTGTTTTTCATCGTTTTTGAACATGGGCTATAGCCCCTACCGTACGGCATACTATAGCACGCCGTTTTTCATCATTTTTGAGGATTTGAAAAAAATTAAAAATTTCAAAAAACATGGGTTATAGCCCATCGTTTTTTTATTTTTTTAATAAAATGTTATCCTCGTTTTTCATCGTTTTTGAACATGGGCTATAGCCCCTACCGTACGGCATATTATAGCACGCCGTTTTTCATCATTTTTGAGGATTTGAAAAAAATTCAAAATTTCAAAAAAACATGGGTTATAGCCCATCGTTTTTTTAATTTTTGAAAAAAATGTTATCCTCATTTTTCATCGTTTTTGAACATGGGCTATAGCCCCTACCGTACGGCATACTATAGCACGCCGTTTTTCATCATTTTTGAGGATTTGAAAAAAATTCAAATTTTCAAAAAACATGGGTTATAGCCCATCGTTTTTTGAAATTTTGAAAAAAATGTTATCCTCGTTTTTCATCGTTTTTGAACATGGGCTATAGCCCCTACCGTACGGCATACTATATAGCACGCCGTTTTTCATCATTTTTGAGGATTTGAAAAAAAAATCTAAATTTCAAAAAACATGGGTTATAGCCCATCGTTTTTTGAATTTTTGAAAAAAATGTTATCCTCGTTTTTCATCGTTTTTGAACATGGGCTATAGCCCCTACCGTACGGCATACTATATAGCACGCCGTTTTTCATCATTTTTGAGGATTTGAAAAAATTTCAACATTTCAAAAAAACATGGGTTATAGCCCATCGTTTTTTGAATTTTTGAAAAAAATGTTATCCTCGTTTTTCATCGTTTTTGAACATGGGCTATATCCCCTACCGTACGGCATACTATAGCACGCCGTTTTTCATCATTTTTGAGGATTTGAAAAAAAATCAAAAATTCAAAAAACATGGGTTATAGCCCATCGTTTTTTTAATTTTTGAAAAAAATGTTATCCTCGTTTTTCATCGTTTTTGAACATGGGCTATAGCCCCTACCGTACGGCATACTATAGCACGCCGTTTTTCATCATTTTTGAGGATTTGAAAAAAATTCAAAATTTCAAAAAACATGGGTTATAGCCCATCGTTTTTTGAATTTTTGAAAAAAATGTTATCCTCGTTTTTCATCGTTTTTGAACATGGGCTATAGCCCCTACCGTACGGCATACTATAGCACGCCGTTTTTCATCATTTTTGAGGATTTGAAAAAAATTCAAAATTTCAAAAAACATGGGTTATAGCCCATCGTTTTTTAAATTTTTGAAAAAAATGTTATCCTCGTTTTTCATCGTTTTTGAACATGGGCTATAGCCCCTACCGTACGGCATACTATATAGCACGCCGTTTTTCATCATTTTTGAGGATTTGAGAAAAATTCAAAATTTCAAAAAACATGGGTTATAGCCCATCGTTTTTTTATTTTTTGAATAAAATGTTATCCTCGTTTTTCATCGTTTTTGAACATGGCCTATAGCCCCTACCGTACGGCATATTATAGCACGCCGTTTTTCATCATTTTTGAGGATTTGAAAAAATTTCAACATTTCAAAAAAACATGGGTTATAGCCCATCGTTTTTTTAATTTTTGAAAAAAATGTTATCCTCGTTTTTCATCGTTTTTGAACATGGGCTATATCCCCTACCGTACGGCATACTATAGCACGCCGTTTTTCATCATTTTTGAGGATTTGAAAAAAAATCAAAATTTCAAAAAACATGGGTTATAGCCCATCGTTTTTTTTAATTTTGAAAAAAATGTTATCCTCGTTTTTCATCGTTTTTGAACATGGGCTATAGCCCCTACCGTACGGCATACTATAGCACGCCGTTTTTCATCATTTTTGAGGATTTGAAAAAAATTCAAAAATTAAAAAAACATGGGTTATAGCCCATCGTTTTTTTAATTTTTGAAAAAAATGTTATCCTCGTTTTTCATCGTTTTTGAACATGGGCTATAGCCCCTACCGTACGGCATACTATATAGCACGCCGTTTTTCATCATTTTTGAGGATTTGAAAAAAATTCAAAATTTCAAAAAACATGGGTTATAGCCCATCGTTTTTTTATTTTTTGAATAAAATGTTATCCTCGTTTTTCATCGTTTTTGAACATGGCCTATAGCCCCTACCGTACGGCATATTATAGCACGCCGTTTTTCATCATTTTTGAGGATTTGAAAAAAAATCAAAATTTCAAAAAACATGGGTTATAGCCCATCGTTTTTTGAATTTTTGAAAAAAATGTTATCCTCGTTTTTCATCGTTTTTGAACATGGGCTATAGCCCCTACCGTACGGCATACTATATAGCACGCCGTTTTTCATCATTTTTGAGGATTTGAAAAAAATTCAAAATTTCAAAAAACATGGGTTATAGCCCATCGTTTTTTGAATTTTTGAAAAAAATGTTATCCTCGTTTTTCATCGTTTTTGAACATGGGCTATAGCCCCTACCGTACGGCATACTATAGCACGCCGTTTTTCATCATTTTTGAGGATTTGAAAAAAAATCAAAATTTCAAAAAACATGGGTTATAGCCCATCGTTTTTTTATTTTTTGAATAAAATGTTATCCTCGTTTTTCATCGTTTTTGAACATGGCCTATAGCCCCTACCGTACGGCATATTATAGCACGCCGTTTTTCATCATTTCTGAGGATTTGAAAAAATTTCAAAATTTCAAAAAACATGGGTTATAGCCCATTGTTTTTTTTATTTTTGAAAAAAATGTTATCCTCGTTTTTCATCGTTTTTGAACATGGGCTATAGCCCCTACCGTACGGCATACTATATAGCACGCCGTTTTTCATCATTTTTGAGGATTTGAAAAAAAATCAAAAATTCAAAAAACATGGGTTATAGCCCATCGTTTTTTTAATTTTTGAAAAAAATGTTATCCTCGTTTTTCATCGTTTTTGAACATGGGCTATAGCCCCTACCGTACGGCATACTATAGCACGCAGTTTTTCATCATTTTTGAGGATTTGAAAAAAATTCAAAATTTCAAAAAACATGGGTTATAGCCCATCGTTTTTTGAATTTTTGAAAAAAATGTTATCCTCGTTTTTCATCGTTTTTGAACATGGGCTATAGCCCCTACCGTACGGCATACTATAGCACGCCGTTTTTCATCATTTTTGAGGATTTGAAAAAAAATCAAAATTTCAAAAAACATGGGTTATAGCCCATCGTTTTTTTATTTTTTGAATAAAATGTTATCCTCGTTTTTCATCGTTTTTGAACATGGCCTATAGCCCCTACCGTACGGCATATTATAGCACGCCGTTTTTCATCATTTTTGAGGATTTGAAAAAATTTCAACATTTCAAAAAAACATGGGTTATAGCCCATCGTTTTTTTAATTTTTGAAAAAAATGTTATCCTCGTTTTTCATCGTTTTTGAACATGGGCTATATCCCCTACCGTACGGCATACTATAGCACGCCGTTTTTCATCATTTTTGAGGATTTGAAAAAAAATCAAAAATTCAAAAAACATGGGTTATAACCCATCGTTTTTTTAAATTTTGAAAAAAATGTTATCCTCGTTTTTCATCGTTTTTGAACATGGGCTATAGCCCCTACCGTACGGCATACTATAGCACGCCGTTTTTCATCATTTCTGAGGATTTGAAAAAATTTCAAAATTTCAAAAAACATGGGTTATAGCCCATTGTTTTTTTAATTTTTGAAAAAAATGTTATCCTCGTTTTTCATCGTTTTTGAACATGGGCTATAGCCCCTACCGTACGGCATACTATATAGCACGCCGTTTTTCATCATTTTTGAGGATTTGAAAAAAAATAAAAATTTCAAAAAAACATGGGTTATAGCCCATCGTTTTTTTAATTTTTGAAAAAAATGTTATCCTCGTTTTTCATCGTTTTTGAACATGGGCTATAGCCCCTACCGTACGGCATACTATATAGCACGCCGTTTTTCATCATTTTTGAGGATTTGAAAAAAATTCAAAATTTCAAAAAACATGGGTTATAGCCCATCGTTTTTTAATTTTTTGAATAAAATGTTATCCTCGTTTTTCATCGTTTTTGAACATGGCCTATAGCCCCTACCGTACGGCATATTATAGCACGCCGTTTTTCATCATTTTTGAGGATTTGAAAAAATTTCAACATTTCAAAAAAACATGGGTTATAGCCCATCGTTTTTTTAATTTTTGAAAAAAATGTTATCCTCGTTTTTCATCGTTTTTGAACATGGGCTATATCCCCTACCGTACGGCATACTATAGCACGCCGTTTTTCATCATTTTTGAGGATTTGAAAAAAAATCAAAAATTCAAAAAACATGGGTTATAGCCCATCGTTTTTTTTATTTTTGAAAAAAAAATTATCCTCGTTTTTCATCGTTTTTGAACATGGGCTATAGCCCCTACCGTACGGCATACTATAGCACGCAGTTTTTCATCATTTTTGAGGATTTGAAAAAAATTCAAAATTTCAAAAAACATGGGTTATAGCCCATCGTTTTTTGAATTTTTGAAAAAAATGTTATCCTCGTTTTTCATCGTTTTTGAACATGGGCTATAGCCCCTACCGTACGGCATACTATAGCACGCCGTTTTTCATCATTTTTGAGGATTTGAAAAAAAATCAAAAATTCAAAAAACATGGGTTATAGCCCATCGTTTTTTGAATTTTTGAAAAAAATGTTATCCTCGTTTTTCATCGTTTTTGAACATGGGCTATATCCCCTACCGTACGGCATACTATAGCACGCCGTTTTTCATCATTTTTGAGGATTTGAAAAAAAATCAAAAATTCAAAAAACATGGGTTATAGCCCATCGTTTTTTGAATTTTTGAAAAAAATGTTATCCTCGTTTTTCATCGTTTTTGAACATGGGCTATAGCCCCTACCGTACGGCATACTATATAGCACGCCGTTTTTCATCATTTTTGAGGATTTGAAAAAAATTCAAAATTTCAAAAAACATGGGTTATAGCCCATCGTTTTTTTATTTTTTGAATAAAATGTTATCCTCGTTTTTCATCATTTTTGAACTAGGCCTATAGCCCCTACCGTACGGCATATTATAGCACGCCGTTTTTCATCATTTTTGAGGATTTGAAAAAATTTCAACATTTCAAGAAAACATGGGTTATAGCCCATCGTTTTTTTAATTTTTGAAAAAAATGTTATCCTCGTTTTTCATCGTTTTTGAACATGGGCTATATCCCCTACCATACGGCATACTATAGCACGCCGTTTTTCATCATTTTTGAGGATTTGAAAAAAAATCAAAAATTCAAAAAACATGGGTTATAGCCCATCGTTTTTTTAATTTTTGAAAAAAATGTTATCCTCGTTTTTCATCGTTTTTGAACATGGGCTATAGCCCCTACCGTACGGCATACTATATAGCACGCCGTTTTTCATCATTTTTGAGGATTTGAAAAAAATTCAAAATTTCAAAAAACATGGGTTATAGCCCATCGTTTTTTTATTTTTTGAATAAAATGTTATCCTCGTTTTTCATCGTTTTTGAACATGGCCTATAGCCCCTACCGTACGGCATATTATAGCACGCCGTTTTTCATCATTTTTGAGGATTTGAAAAAAATTCAACATTTCAAAAAAACATGGGTTATAGCCCATCGTTTTTTTTAATTTTTGAAAAAAATGTTATCCTCGTTTTTCATCGTTTTTGAACATGGGCTATATCCCCTACCGTACGGCATACTATAGCACGCCGTTTTTCATCATTTTTGAGGATTTGAAAAAAAATCAAAAATTCAAAAAACATGGGTTATAGCCCATCGTTTTTTTTAATTTTGAAAAAAATGTTATCCTCGTTTTTCATCGTTTTTTAACATGGGCTATAGCCCCTACCGTACGGCATACTATAGCACGCCGTTTTTCATCATTTCTGAGGATTTGAAAAAATTTAAAAATTTAAAAAAACATGGGTTATAGCCCATCGTTTTTTTTATTTTTGAAAAAAATGTTATCCTCGTTTTTCATCGTTTTTGAACATGGGCTATAGCCCCTACCGTACGGCATACTATATAGCACGCCGTTTTTCATCATTTTTGAGGATTTGAAAAAAAATCAAAATTTAAAAAAACATGGGTTATAGCCCATCGTTTTTTGAATTAAAAAAAAAAATGTTATCCTCGTTTTTCATCGTTTTTGAACATGGGCTATAGCCCCTACCGTACGGCATACTATATAGCACGCCGTTTTTCATCATTTTTGAGGATTTGAAAAAATTTCAAAATTTCAAAAAACATGGGTTATAGCCCATCGTTTTTTTATTTTTTGAATAAAATGTTATCCTCGTTTTTCATCGTTTTTGAACATGGCCTATAGCCCCTACCGTACGGCATACTATAGCACGCCGTTTTTCATCATTTTTGAGGATTTGAAAAAATTTCAACATTTCAAAAAAACATGGGTTATAGCCCATCGTTTTTTTAATTTTTGAAAAAAATGTTATCCTCGTTTTTCATCGTTTTTGAACATGGGCTATATCCCCTACCGTACGGCATACTATAGCACGCCGTTTTTCATCATTTTTGAGGATTTGAAAAAAAATCAAAAATTCAAAAAACATGGGTTATAGCCCATCGTTTTTTTAATTTTTGAAAAAAAAATTATCCTCGTTTTTCATCGTTTTTGAACATGGGCTATAGCCCCTACCGTACGGCATACTATAGCACGCAGTTTTTCATCATTTTTGAGGATTTGAAAAAAATTCTAAATTTCAAAAAACATGGGTTATAGCCCATCGTTTTTTGAATTTTTGAAAAAAATGTTATCCTCGTTTTTCATCGTTTTTGAACATGGGCTATATCCCCTACCGTACGGCATACTATAGCACGCCGTTTTTCATCATTTTTGAGGATTTGAAAAAAAATCAAAAATTCAAAAAACATGGGTTATAGCCCATCGTTTTTTTAATTTTTGAAAAAAATGTTATCCTCGTTTTTCATCGTTTTTGAACATGGGCTATAGCCCCTACCGTACGGCATACTATATAGCACGCCGTTTTTCATCATTTTTGAGGATTTGAAAAAAATTCAAAATTTCAAAAAACATGGGTTATAGCCCATCGTTTTTTTATTTTTTGAATAAAATGTTATCCTCGTTTTTCATCGTTTTTGAACATGGCCTATAGCCCCTACCGTACGGCATATTATAGCACGCCGTTTTTCATCATTTTTGAGGATTTGAAAAAAATTCAACATTTCAAAAAAACATGGGTTATAGCCCATCGTTTTTTTAATTTTTGAAAAAAATGTTATCCTCGTTTTTCATCGTTTTTGAACATGGGCTATATCCCCTACCGTACGGCATACTATAGCACGCCGTTTTTCATCATTTTTGAGGATTTGAAAAAAAATCAAAAATTCAAAAAACATGGGTTATAGCCCATCGTTTTTTTTAATTTTGAAAAAAATGTTATCCTCGTTTTTCATCGTTTTTGAACATGGGCTATAGCCCCTACCGTACGGCATACTATAGCACGCCGTTTTTCATCATTTCTGAGGATTTGAAAAAATTTCAAAATTTCAAAAAACATGGGTTATAGCCCATCGTTTTTTTTATTTTTGAAAAAAATGTTATCCTCGTTTTTCATCGTTTTTGAACATGGGCTATAGCCCCTACCGTACGGCATACTATATAGCACGCCGTTTTTCATCATTTTTGAGGATTTGAAAAAAAATCAAAATTTCAAAAAACATGGGTTATAGCCCATCGTTTTTTGAATAAAAAAAAAAATGTTATCCTCGTTTTTCATCGTTTTTGAACATGGGCTATAGCCCCTACCGTACGGCATACTATATAGCACGCCGTTTTTCATCATTTTTGAGGATTTGAAAAAAAATCAAAATTTCAAAAAACATGGGTTATAGCCCATCGTTTTTTTATTTTTTGAATAAAATGTTATCCTCGTTTTTCATCGTTTTTGAACATGGCCTATAGCCCCTACCGTACGGCATATTATAGCACGCCGTTTTTCATCATTTTTGAGGATTTGAAAAAATTTCAACATTTCAAAAAAACATGGGTTATAGCCCATCGTTTTTTTAATTTTTGAAAAAAATGTTATCCTCGTTTTTCATCGTTTTTGAACATGGGCTATATCCCCTACCGTACGGCATACTATAGCACGCCGTTTTTCATCATTTTTGAGGATTTGAAAAAAAATCAAAAATTCAAAAAACATGGGTTATAGCCCATCGTTTTTTTTATTTTTGAAAAAAAAATTATCCTCGTTTTTCATCGTTTTTGAACATGGGCTATAGCCCCTACCGTACGGCATACTATAGCACGCAGTTTTTCATCATTTTTGAGGATTTGAAAAAAATTCAAAATTTCAAAAAACATGGGTTATAGCCCATCGTTTTTTGAATTTCTGAAAAAAATGTTATCCTCGTTTTTCATCGTTTTTGAACATGGGCTATAGCCCCTACCGTACGGCATACTATAGCACGCCGTTTTTCATCATTTTTGAGGATTTGAAAAAAATTCAAAATTTCAAAAAACATGGGTTATAGCCCATCGTTTTTTGAATTTTTGAAAAAAATGTTATCCTCGTTTTTCATCGTTTTTGAACATGGGCTATAGCCCCTACCGTACGGCATACTATATAGCACGCCGTTTTTCATCATTTTTGAGGATTTGAAAAAATTTCAAAATTTCAAAAAACATGGGTTATAGCCCATCGTTTTTTTATTTTTTGAATAAAATGTTATCCTCGTTTTTCATCGTTTTTGAACATGGCCTATAGCCCCTACCGTACGGCATACTATAGCACGCCGTTTTTCATCATTTTTGAGGATTTGAAAAAATTTCAACATTTCAAAAAAACATGGGTTATAGCCCATCGTTTTTTTAATTTTTGAAAAAAATGTTATCCTCGTTTTTTCATCGTTTTTGAACATGGGCTATATCCCCTACCGTACGGCATACTATAGCACGCCGTTTTTCATCATTTTTGAGGATTTGAAAAAAAATAAAAAATTCAAAAAACATGGGTTATAGCCCATCGTTTTTTTAATTTTTGAAAAAAATGTTATCCTCGTTTTTCATCGTTTTTGAACATGGGCTATAGCCCCTACCGTACGGCATACTATAGCACGCAGTTTTTCATCATTTTTGAGGATTTGAAAAAAATTCAAAATTTCAAAAAACATGGGTTATAGCCCATCGTTTTTTGAATTTTTGAAAAAAATGTTATCCTCGTTTTTCATCGTTTTTGAACATGGGCTATAGCCCCTACCGTACGGCATACTATAGCACGCCGTTTTTCATCATTTTTGAGGATTTGAAAAAAAATCAAAATTTCAAAAAACATGGGTTATAGCCCATCGTTTTTTTAATTTTTGAAAAAAATGTTATCCTCGTTTTTCATCGTTTTTGAACATGGGCTATAGCCCCTACCGTACGGCATACTATAGCACGCAGTTTTTCATCATTTTTGAGGATTTGAAAAAAATTCAAAATTTCAAAAAACATGGGTTATAGCCCATCGTTTTTTGAATTTTTGAAAAAAATGTTATCCTCGTTTTTCATCGTTTTTGAACATGGGCTATAGCCCCTACCGTACGGCATACTATAGCACGCCGTTTTTCATCATTTTTGAGGATTTGAAAAAAAATCAAAATTTCAAAAAACATGGGTTATAGCCCATCGTTTTTTTAATTTTTGAAAAAAATGTTATCCTCGTTTTTCATCGTTTTTGAACATGGGCTATAGCCCCTACCGTACGGCATACTATATAGCACGCCGTTTTTCATCATTTTTGAGGATTTGAAAAAAATTCAAAATTTCAAAAAACATGGGTTATAGCCCATCGTTTTTTTATTTTTTGAATAAAATGTTATCCTCGTTTTTCATCGTTTTTGAACATGGCCTATAGCCCCTACCGTACGGCATATTATAGCACGCCGTTTTTCATCATTTTTGAGGATTTGAAAAAATTTCAACATTTCAAAAAAACATGGGTTATAGCCCATCGTTTTTTTAATTTTTGAAAAAAATGTTATCCTCGTTTTTCATCGTTTTTGAACATGGGCTATATCCCCTACCGTACGGCATACTATAGCACGCCGTTTTTCATCATTTTTGAGGATTTGAAAAAAAATCAAAAATTCAAAAAACATGGGTTATAACCCATCGTTTTTTTAAATTTTGAAAAAAATGTTATCCTCGTTTTTCATCGTTTTTGAACATGGGCTATAGCCCCTACCGTACGGCATACTATAGCACGCCGTTTTTCATCATTTCTGAGGATTTGAAAAAATTTCAAAATTTCAAAAAACATGGGTTATAGCCCATTGTTTTTTTATTTTTGAAAAAAATGTTATCCTCGTTTTTCATCGTTTTTGAACATGGGCTATAGCCCCTACCGTACGGCATACTATATAGCACGCCGTTTTTCATCATTTTTGAGGATTTGAAAAAAAATCAAAAATTCAAAAAACATGGGTTATAGCCCATCGTTTTTTTAATTTTTGAAAAAAATGTTATCCTCGTTTTTCATCGTTTTTGAACATGGGCTATAGCCCCTACCGTACGGCATACTATAGCACGCAGTTTTTCATCATTTTTTAGGATTTGAAAAAAATTCAAAATTTCAAAAAACATGGGTTATAGCCCATCGTTTTTTGAATTTTTGAAAAAAATGTTATCCTCGTTTTTCATCGTTTTTGAACATGGGCTATAGCCCCTACCGTACGGCATACTATAGCACGCCGTTTTTCATCATTTTTGAGGATTTGAAAAAAAATCAAAATTTCAAAAAACATGGGTTATAGCCCATCGTTTTTTTATTTTTTGAATAAAATGTTATCCTCGTTTTTCATCGTTTTTGAACATGGCCTATAGCCCCTACCGTACGGCATATTATAGCACGCCGTTTTTCATCATTTTTGAGGATTTGAAAAAATTTCAACATTTCAAAAAAACATGGGTTATAGCCCATCGTTTTTTTAATTTTTGAAAAAAATGTTATCCTCGTTTTTCATCGTTTTTGAACATGGGCTATATCCCCTACCGTACGGCATACTATAGCACGCCGTTTTTCATCATTTTTGAGGATTTGAAAAAAAATCAAAAATTCAAAAAACATGGGTTATAACCCATCGTTTTTTTAAATTTTGAAAAAAATGTTATCCTCGTTTTTCATCGTTTTTGAACATGGGCTATAGCCCCTACCGTACGGCATACTATAGCACGCCGTTTTTCATCATTTCTGAGGATTTGAAAAAATTTCAAAATTTCAAAAAACATGGGTTATAGCCCATTGTTTTTTTAATTTTTGAAAAAAATGTTATCCTCGTTTTTCATCGTTTTTGAACATGGGCTATATCCCCTACCGTACGGCATACTATATAGCACGCCGTTTTTCATCATTTTTGAGGATTTGAAAAAAAATAAAAATTTCAAAAAACATGGGTTATAGCCCATCGTTTTTTGAATTTTTGAAAAAAATGTTATCCTCGTTTTTCATCGTTTTTGAACATGGGCTATAGCCCCTACCGTACGGCATATTATAGCACGCCGTTTTTCATCATTTTTGAGGATTTGAAAAAATTTCAACATTTCAAAAAAACATGGGTTATAGCCCATCGTTTTTTTAATTTTTGAAAAAAATGTTATCCTCGTTTTTCATCGTTTTTGAACATGGGCTATAGCCCCTACCGTACGGCATACTATATAGCACGCCGTTTTTCATCATTTTTGAGGATTTGAAAAAAATTCAAAATTTCAAAAAACATGGGTTATAGCCCATCGTTTTTTAATTTTTTGAATAAAATGTTATCCTCGTTTTTCATCGTTTTTGAACATGGCCTATAGCCCCTACCGTACGGCATATTATAGCACGCCGTTTTTCATCATTTTTGAGGATTTGAAAAAATTTCAACATTTCAAAAAAACATGGGTTATAGCCCATCGTTTTTTTAATTTTTGAAAAAAATGTTATCCTCGTTTTTCATCGTTTTTGAACATGGGCTATATCCCCTACCGTACGGCATACTATAGCACGCCGTTTTTCATCATTTTTGAGGATTTGAAAAAAAATCAAAAATTCAAAAAACATGGGTTATAGCCCATCGTTTTTTTTATTTTTGAAAAAAAAATTATCCTCGTTTTTCATCGTTTTTGAACATGGGCTATAGCCCCTACCGTACGGCATACTATAGCACGCAGTTTTTCATCATTTTTGAGGATTTGAAAAAAATTCAAAATTTCAAAAAACATGGGTTATAGCCCATCGTTTTTTGAATTTTTGAAAAAAATGTTATCCTCGTTTTTCATCGTTTTTGAACATGGGCTATAGCCCCTACCGTACGGCATACTATAGCACGCCGTTTTTCATCATTTTTGAGGATTTGAAAAAAATTCAAAATTTCAAAAAACATGGGTTATAGCCCATCGTTTTTTGAATTTTTGAAAAAAATGTTATCCTCGTTTTTCATCGTTTTTGAACATGGGCTATAGCCCCTACCGTACGGCATACTATATAGCACGCCGTTTTTCATCATTTTTGAGGATTTGAAAAAATTTCAAAATTTCAAAAAACATGGGTTATAGCCCATCGTTTTTTTATTTTTTGAATAAAATGTTATCCTCGTTTTTCATCGTTTTTGAACATGGCCTATAGCCCCTACCGTACGGCATATTATAGCACGCCGTTTTTCATCATTTTTGAGGATTTGAAAAAATGTCAACATTTCAAAAAAACATGGGTTATAGCCCATCGTTTTTTTAATTTTTGAAAAAAATGTTATCCTCGTTTTTCATCGTTTTTGAACATGGGCTATATCCCCTACCGTACGGCATACTATAGCACGCCGTTTTTCATCATTTTTGAGGATTTGAAAAAAAATCAAAAATTCAAAAAACATGGGTTATAGCCCATCGTTTTTTTAATTTTTGAAAAAAATGTTATCCTCGTTTTTCATCGTTTTTGAACATGGGCTATAGCCCCTACCGTACGGCATACTATAGCACGCAGTTTTTCATCATTTTTGAGGATTTGAAAAAAAATCAAAATTTAAAAAAACATGGGTTATAGCCCATCGTTTTTTTTATTTTTGAAAAAAATGTTATCCTCGTTTTTCATCGTTTTTGAACATGGGCTATAGCCCCTACCGTACGGCATACTATATAGCACGCCGTTTTTCATCATTTTTGAGGATTTGAAAAAAATTCAAAATTTCAAAAAACATGGGTTATAGCCCATCGTTTTTTTATTTTTTGAATAAAATGTTATCCTCGTTTTTCATCGTTTTTGAACATGGCCTATAGCCCCTACCGTACGGCATATTATAGCACGCCGTTTTTCATCATTTTTGAGGATTTGAAAAAATTTCAACATTTCAAAAAAACATGGGTTATAGCCCATCGTTTTTTTAATTTTTGAAAAAAAATTTATCCTCGTTTTTCATCGTTTTTGAACATGGGCTATATCCCCTACCGTACGGCATACTATAGCACGCCGTTTTTCATCATTTTTGAGGATTTGAAAAAAAATCAAAAATTCAAAAAACATGGGTTATAACCCATCGTTTTTTTAAATTTTGAAAAAAATGTTATCCTCGTTTTTCATCGTTTTTGAACATGGGCTATAGCCCCTACCGTACGGCATACTATAGCACGCCGTTTTTCATCATTTCTGAGGATTTGAAAAAAATTCAAAATTTCAAAAAACATGGGTTATAGCCCATCGTTTTTTTAATTTTTGAAAAAAATGTTATCCTCGTTTTTCATCGTTTTTGAACATGGGCTATAGCCCCTACCGTACGGCATACTATATAGCACGCCGTTTTTCATCATTTTTGAGGATTTGAAAAAAAATCAAATTTTCAAAAAACATGGGTTATAGCCCATCGTTTTTTGAATTTTTGAAAAAAATGTTATCCTCGTTTTTCATCGTTTTTGAACATGGGCTATAGCCCCTACCGTACGGCATATTATAGCACGCCGTTTTTCATCATTTTTGAGGATTTGAAAACATTTCAACATTTCAAAAAAACATGGGTTATAGCCCATCGTTTTTTTAATTTTTGAAAAAAATGTTATCCTCGTTTTTCATCGTTTTTGAACATGGGCTATATCCCCTACCGTACGGCATACTATAGCACGCCGTTTTTCATCATTTTTGAGGATTTGAAAAAAAATCAAAAATTCAAAAAACATGGGTTATAGCCCATCGTTTTTTTAATTTTTGAAAAAAATGTTATCCTCGTTTTTCATCGTTTTTGAACATGGGCTATAGCCCCTACCGTACGGCATACTATATAGCACGCCGTTTTTCATCATTTTTGAGGATTTGAAAAAAAATCAAAATTTCAAAAAACATGGGTTATAGCCCATCGTTTTTTGATTTTTTGAAAAAAATGTTATCCTCGTTTTTCATCGTTTTTGAACATGGGCTATAGCCCCTACCGTACGGCATATTATAGCACGCCGTTTTTCATCATTTTTGAGGATTTGAAAAAATTTCAACATTTCAAAAAAACATGGGTTATAGCCCATCGTTTTTTTAATTTTTGAAAAAAATGTTATCCTCGTTTTTCATCGTTTTTGAACATGGGCTATATCCCCTACCGTACGGCATACTATAGCACGCCGTTTTTCATCATTTTTGAGGATTTGAAAAAAAATCAAAAATTCAAAAAACATGGGTTATAGCCCATCGTTTTTTGAATTTTTGAAAAAAATGTTATCCTCGTTTTTCATCGTTTTTGAACATGGGCTATAGCCCCTACCGTACGGCATACTATATAGCACGCCGTTTTTCATCATTTTTGAGGATTTGAAAAAATTTCAAAATTTCAAAAAACATGGGTTATAGCCCATCGTTTTTTTATTTTTTGAATAAAATGTTATCCTCGTTTTTCATCGTTTTTGAACATGGCCTATAGCCCCTACCGTACGGCATACTATAGCACGCCGTTTTTCATCATTTTTGAGGATTTGAAAAAATTTCAACATTTCAAAAAAACATGGGTTATAGCCCATCGTTTTTTTAATTTTTGAAAAAAATGTTATCCTCGTTTTTCATCGTTTTTGAACATGGGCTATATCCCCTACCGTACGGCATACTATAGCACGCCGTTTTTCATCATTTTTGAGGATTTGAAAAAAAATCAAAAATTCAAAAAACATGGGTTATAGCCCATCGTTTTTTTAATTTTTGAAAAAAATGTTATCCTCGTTTTTCATCGTTTTTGAACATGGGCTATAGCCCCTACCGTACGGCATACTATAGCACGCAGTTTTTCATCATTTTTGAGGATTTGAAAAAAATTCAAAAATTCAAAAAACATGGGTTATAGCCCATCGTTTTTTGAATTTTTGAAAAAAATGTTATCCTCGTTTTTCATCGTTTTTGAACATGGGCTATAGCCCCTACCGTACGGCATACTATAGCACGCCGTTTTTCATCATTTTTGAGGATTTGAAAAAATTTCAAAATTTCAAAAAACATGGGTTATAGCCCATCGTTTTTTTATTTTTTGAATAAAATGTTATCCTCGTTTTTCATCGTTTTTGAACATGGCCTATAGCCCCTACTGTACGGCATATTATAGCACGCCGTTTTTCATCATTTTTGAGGATTTGAAAAAATTTCAACATTTCAAAAAAACATGGGTTATAGCCCATCGTTTTTTTAATTTTTGAAAAAAATGTTATCCTCGTTTTTCATCGTTTTTGAACATGGGCTATATCCCCTACCGTACGGCATACTATAGCACGCCGTTTTTCATCATTTTTGAGGATTTGAAAAAAAATCAAAAATTCAAAAAACATGGGTTATAACCCATCGTTTTTTTAAATTTTGAAAAAAATGTTATCCTCGTTTTTCATCGTTTTTGAACATGGGCTATAGCCCCTACCGTACGGCATACTATAGCACGCCGTTTTTCATCATTTCTGAGGATTTGAAAAAATTTCAAAATTTCAAAAAACATGGGTTATAGCCCATTGTTTTTTTTATTTTTGAAAAAAATGTTATCCTCGTTTTTCATCGTTTTTGAACATGGGCTATAGCCCCTACCGTACGGCATACTATATAGCACGCCGTTTTTCATCATTTTTGAGGATTTGAAAAAAAATCAAAAATTCAAAAAACATGGGTTATAGCCCATCGTTTTTTTAATTTTTGAAAAAAATGTTATCCTCGTTTTTCATCGTTTTTGAACATGGGCTATAGCCCCTACCGTACGGCATACTATAGCACGCAGTTTTTCATCATTTTTGAGGATTTGAAAAAAATTCAAAATTTCAAAAAACATGGGTTATAGCCCATCGTTTTTTGAATTTTTGAAAAAAAAGTTATCCTCGTTTTTCATCGTTTTTGAACATGGGCTATAGCCCCTACCGTACGGCATACTATAGCACGCAGTTTTTCATCATTTTTGAGGATTTGAAAAAAAATCAAAATTTCAAAAAACATGGGTTATAGCCCATCGTTTTTTTATTTTTTGAATAAAATGTTATCCTCGTTTTTCATCGTTTTTGAACATGGCCTATAGCCCCTACCGTACGGCATATTATAGCACGCCGTTTTTCATCATTTTTGAGGATTTGAAAAAATTTCAACATTTCAAAAAAACATGGGTTATAGCCCATCGTTTTTTTAATTTTTGAAAAAAATGTTATCCTCGTTTTTCATCGTTTTTGAACATGGGCTATATCCCCTACTGTACGGCATACTATAGCACGCCGTTTTTCATCATTTTTGAGGATTTGAAAAAAAATCAAAAATTCAAAAAACATGGGTTATAACCCATCGTTTTTTTTAATTTTGAAAAAAATGTTATCCTCGTTTTTCATCGTTTTTGAACATGGGCTATAGCCCCTACCGTACGGCATACTATAGCACGCCGTTTTTCATCATTTCTGAGGATTTGAAAAAATTTCAAAATTTCAAAAAACATGGGTTATAGCCCATTGTTTTTTTAATTTTTGAAAAAAATGTTATCCTCGTTTTTCATCGTTTTTGAACATGGGCTATAGCCCCTACCGTACGGCATACTATATAGCACGCCGTTTTTCATCATTTTTGAGGATTTGAAAAAAAATAAAAATTTCAAAAAACATGGGTTATAGCCCATCGTTTTTTGAATTTTTGAAAAAAATGTTATCCTCGTTTTTCATCGTTTTTGAACATGGGCTATAGCCCCTACCGTACGGCATATTATAGCACGCCGTTTTTCATCATTTTTGAGGATTTGAAAAAATTTCAACATTTCAAAAAAACATGGGTTATAGCCCATCGTTTTTTTAATTTTTGAAAAAAATGTTATCCTCGTTTTTCATCGTTTTTGAACATGGGCTATATCCCCTACCGTACGGCATACTATAGCACGCCGTTTTTCATCATTTTTGAGGATTTGAAAAAAAATCTAAAATTCAAAAAACATGGGTTATAGCCCATCGTTTTTTGAATTAAAAAAAAAAATGTTATCCTCGTTTTTCATCGTTTTTGAACATGGGCTATAGCCCCTACCGTACGGCATACTATATAGCACGCCGTTTTTCATCATTTTTGAGGATTTGAAAAAAATTCAAAATTTCAAAAAACATGGGTTATAGCCCATCGTTTTTTAATTTTTTGAATAAAATGTTATCCTCGTTTTTCATCGTTTTTGAACATGGCCTATAGCCCCTACCGTACGGCATACTATAGCACGCAGTTTTTCATCATTTTTGAGGATTTGAAAAAATTTCAAAATTTCAAAAAACATGGGTTATAGCCCATCGTTTTTTGAATTTTTGAAAAAAAAGTTATCCTCGTTTTTCATCGTTTTTGAACATGGGCTATAGCCCCTACCGTACGGCATACTATAGCACGCCGTTTTTCATCATTTTTGAGGATTTGAAAAAAAATCAAAATTTCAAAAAACATGGGTTATAGCCCATCGTTTTTTTATTTTTTGAATAAAATGTTATCCTCGTTTTTCATCGTTTTTGAACATGGCCTATAGCCCCTACCGTACGGCATATTATAGCACGCCGTTTTTCATCATTTTTGAGGATTTGAAAAAATTTCAACATTTCAAAAAAACATGGGTTATAGCCCATCGTTTTTTTAATTTTTGAAAAAAATGTTATCCTCGTTTTTCATCGTTTTTGAACATGGGCTATATCCCCTACTGTACGGCATACTATAGCACGCCGTTTTTCATCATTTTTGAGGATTTGAAAAAAAATCAAAAATTCAAAAAACATGGGTTATAACCCATCGTTTTTTTTAATTTTGAAAAAAATGTTATCCTCGTTTTTCATCGTTTTTGAACATGGGCTATAGCCCCTACCGTACGGCATACTATAGCACGCCGTTTTTCATCATTTCTGAGGATTTGAAAAAATTTCAAAATTTCAAAAAACATGGGTTATAGCCCATTGTTTTTTTAATTTTTGAAAAAAATGTTATCCTCGTTTTTCATCGTTTTTGAACATGGGCTATAGCCCCTACCGTACGGCATACTATATAGCACGCCGTTTTTCATCATTTTTGAGGATTTGAAAAAAAATAAAAATTTCAAAAAACATGGGTTATAGCCCATCGTTTTTTGAATTTTTGAAAAAAATGTTATCCTCGTTTTTCATCGTTTTTGAACATGGGCTATAGCCCCTACCGTACGGCATATTATAGCACGCCGTTTTTCATCATTTTTGAGGATTTGAAAAAATTTCAACATTTCAAAAAAACATGGGTTATAGCCCATCGTTTTTTTAATTTTTGAAAAAAATGTTATCCTCGTTTTTCATCGTTTTTGAACATGGGCTATATCCCCTACCGTACGGCATACTATAGCACGCCGTTTTTCATCATTTTTGAGGATTTGAAAAAAAATCTAAAATTCAAAAAACATGGGTTATAGCCCATCGTTTTTTGAATTAAAAAAAAAAATGTTATCCTCGTTTTTCATCGTTTTTGAACATGGGCTATAGCCCCTACCGTACGGCATACTATATAGCACGCCGTTTTTCATCATTTTTGAGGATTTGAAAAAAATTCAAAATTTCAAAAAACATGGGTTATAGCCCATCGTTTTTTAATTTTTTGAATAAAATGTTATCCTCGTTTTTCATCGTTTTTGAACATGGCCTATAGCCCCTACCGTACGGCATACTATAGCACGCAGTTTTTCATCATTTTTGAGGATTTGAAAAAAATTCAAAATTTCAAAAAACATGGGTTATAGCCCATCGTTTTTTGAATTTTTGAAAAAAATGTTATCCTCGTTTTTCATCGTTTTTGAACATGGGCTATAGCCCCTACCGTACGGCATACTATAGCACGCCGTTTTTCATCATTTTTGAGGATTTGAAAAAAATTCAAAATTTCAAAAAACATGGGTTATAGCCCATCGTTTTTTTATTTTTTGAATAAAATGTTATCCTCGTTTTTCATCGTTTTTGAACATGGCCTATAGCCCCTACCGTACGGCATATTATAGCACGCCGTTTTTCATCATTTTTGAGGATTTGAAAAAAATTCAACATTTCAAAAAAACATGGGTTATAGCCCATCGTTTTTTTAATTTTTGAAAAAAATGTTATCCTCGTTTTTCATCGTTTTTGAACATGGGCTATATCCCCTACCGTACGGCATACTATAGCACGCCGTTTTTCATCATTTTTGAGGATTTGAAAAAAAATCAAAAATTCAAAAAACATGGGTTATAGCCCATCGTTTTTTTAATTTTTGAAAAAAATGTTATCCTCGTTTTTCATCGTTTTTGAACATGGGCTATAGCCCCTACCGTACGGCATACTATAGCACGCAGTTTTTCATCATTTTTGAGGATTTGAAAAAAATTAAAAATTTCAAAAAACATGGGTTATAGCCCATCGTTTTTTGAATTTTTGAAAAAAATGTTATCCTCGTTTTTCATCGTTTTTGAACATGGGCTATAGCCCCTACCGTGCGGCATACTATAGCACGCCGTTTTTCATCATTTTTGAGGATTTGAAAAAAAATCAAAATTTCAAAAAACATGGGTTATAGCCCATCGTTTTTTTTATTTTTGAAAAAAATGTTATCCTCGTTTTTCATCGTTTTTGAACATGGGCTATAGCCCCTACCGTACGGCATACTATATAGCACGCAGTTTTTCATCATTTTTGAGGATTTGAAAAAAATTCAAAATTTCAAAAAACATGGGTTATAGCCCATCGTTTTTTTATTTTTTGAATAAAATGTTATCCTCGTTTTTCATCGTTTTTGAACATGGCCTATAGCCCCTACCGTACGGCATACTATAGCACGCCGTTTTTCATCATTTTTGAGGATTTGAAAAAAATTCAAAATTTCAAAAAACATGGGTTATAGCCCATCGTTTTTTGAATTTTTGAAAAAAATGTTATCCTCGTTTTTCATCGTTTTTGAACATGGGCTATAGCCCCTACCGTACGGCATACTATATAGCACGCCGTTTTTTATCATTTTTGAGGATTTGAAAAAATTTCAAAATTTCAAAAAACATGGGTTATAGCCCATCGTTTTTTTATTTTTTGAATAAAATGTTATCCTCGTTTTTCATCGTTTTTGAACATGGCCTATAGCCCCTACCGTACGGCATATTATAGCACGCCGTTTTTCATCATTTTTGAGGATTTGAAAAAATTTCAACATTTCAAAAAAACATGGGTTATAGCCCATCGTTTTTTTAATTTTTGAAAAAAATGTTATCCTCGTTTTTCATCGTTTTTGAACATGGGCTATATCCCCTACCGTACGGCATACTATAGCACGCCGTTTTTCATCATTTTTGAGGATTTGAAAAAAAATCAAAAATTCAAAAAACATGGGTTATAGCCCATCGTTTTTTTAATTTTTGAAAAAAATGTTATCCTCGTTTTTCATCGTTTTTGAACATGGGCTATAGCCCCTACCGTACGGCATACTATAGCACGCAGTTTTTCATCATTTTTGAGGATTTGAAAAAAATTCAAAATTTCAAAAAACATGGGTTATAGCCCATCGTTTTTTGAATTTTTGAAAAAAATGTTATCCTCGTTTTTCATCGTTTTTGAACATGGGCTATAGCCCCTACCGTACGGCATACTATAGCACGCCGTTTTTCATCATTTTTGAGGATTTGAAAAAAAATCAAAATTTCAAAAAACATGGGTTATAGCCCATCGTTTTTTTTATTTTTGAAAAAAATGTTATCCTCGTTTTTCATCGTTTTTGAACATGGGCTATAGCCCCTACCGTACGGCATACTATATAGCACGCAGTTTTTCATCATTTTTGAGGATTTGAAAAAAATTCAAAATTTCAAAAAACATGGGTTATAGCCCATCGTTTTTTTATTTTTTGAATAAAATGTTATCCTCGTTTTTCATCGTTTTTGAACATGGCCTATAGCCCCTACCGTACGGCATATTATAGCACGCCGTTTTTCATCATTTTTGAGGATTTGAAAAAGTTTCAACATTTCAAAAAAACATGGGTTATAGCCCATCGTTTTTTTAATTTTTGAAAAAAAAATTATCCTCGTTTTTCATCGTTTTTGAACATGGGCTATATCCCCTACCGTACGGCATACTATAGCACGCCGTTTTTCATCATTTTTGAGGATTTGAAAAAAAATCAAAAATTCAAAAAACATGGGTTATAACCCATTGTTTTTTTAAATTTTGAAAAAAATGTTATCCTCGTTTTTCATCGTTTTTGAACATGGGCTATAGCCCCTACCGTACGGCATACTATAGCACGCCGTTTTTCATAATTTCTGAGGATTTGAAAAAATTTCAAAATTTCAAAAAACATGGGTTATAGCCCATCGTTTTTTTAATTTTTGAAAAAAATGTTATCCTCGTTTTTCATCGTTTTTGAACATGGGCTATAGCCCCTACCGTACGGCATACTATATAGCACGCCGTTTTTCATCATTTTTGAGGATTTGAAAAAAAATCAAAATTTCAAAAAACATGGGTTATAGCCCATCGTTTTTTGAATTTTTGAAAAAAATGTTATCCTCGTTTTTCATCGTTTTTGAACATGGGCTATAGCCCCTACCGTACGGCATATTATAGCACGCCGTTTTTCATCATTTTTGAGGATTTGAAAACATTTCAACATTTCAAAAAAACATGGGTTATAGCCCATCGTTTTTTAAATTTTTGAAAAAAATGTTATCCTCGTTTTTCATCGTTTTTGAACATGGGCTATATCCCCTACCGTACGGCATACTATAGCACGCCGTTTTTCATCATTTTTGAGGATTTGAAAAAAAATCAAAAATTCAAAAAACATGGGTTATAGCCCATCGTTTTTTTAATTTTTGAAAAAAATGTTATCCTCGTTTTTCATCGTTTTTGAACATGGGCTATAGCCCCTACCGTACGGCATACTATAGCACGCCGTTTTTCATCATTTCTGAGGATTTGAAAAAATTTCAAAATTTCAAAAAACATGGGTTATAGCCCATCGTTTTTTTAATTTTTGAAAAAAATGTTATCCTCGTTTTTCATCGTTTTTGAACATGGGCTATAGCCCCTACCGTACGGCATACTATATAGCACGCCGTTTTTCATCATTTTTGAGGATTTGAAAAAAAATCAAAATTTCAAAAAACATGGGTTATAGCCCATCGTTTTTTGAATTTTTGAAAAAAATGTTATCCTCGTTTTTCATCGTTTTTGAACATGGGCTATAGCCCCTACCGTACGGCATACTATATAGCACGCCGTTTTTCATCATTTTTGAGGATTTGAAAAAAATTCAAAATTTCAAAAAACATGGGTTATAGCCATAGACTGTAAAAAATATGGACAAAGCGTTCCCCGGGTCTAACATGAACGTAAAATGAAGCCTGTAATAATATGCTAATTCCTGATGTAAGTCGCCATCTTTGGTACCAGCTGGCAATTGGCTGGCTCCGTTTTGTATACCAGCTGGTCATTGGCTGCCCAGACAACGAGGCGGGACTTCCCCCCTTCTTCTCCGTTGGTTTTTATTTTGACTCGAGTGGGAGGGGAATCCCGATCATAGACTGTAATGGTAGCCACGCCCCTCAGAACATACGCGATGGTTTTTTTTCTTTATGGTCATTTTTTTAATTAATGGGACCATAATTTTCCAAAAAGAATATTATGACATTAGAAATGAGACTTTAAACTAGTGACTGGAAGAAGAAAGTATTCATGACCATGTGTATTAAGGTAATACAGTCTAGGTGAAGTTGGGCCAAAATACATGGGCCTCTATGGAGCTATGGGGCTTTTTGGGTCCGGTCCAGCGCCACAACAGGCCATTATATGAACTACCGATTTCAAATGAGGCTTCACGAAATATCTGGCTGACTGCCCCCCTGGTTATAGCCCATCGTTTTTTGAATTTTTGAAAAAAATGTTATCCTCGTTTTTCATCGTTTTTGAACATGGGCTATAGCCCCTACCGTACGGCATACTATAGCACGCCGTTTTTCATCATTTTTGAGGATTTGAAAAAAATTCAAAATTTCAAAAAACATGGGTTATAGCCCATCGTTTTTTTATTTTTTGAATAAAATGTTATCCTCGTTTTTCATCGTTTTTGAACATGGCCTATAGCCCCTACCGTACGGCATATTATAGCACGCCGTTTTTCATCATTTTTGAGGATTTGAAAAAAATTCAACATTTCAAAAAAACATGGGTTATAGCCCATCGTTTTTTTAATTTTTGAAAAAAATGTTATCCTCGTTTTTCATCGTTTTTGAACATGGGCTATATCCCCTACCGTACGGCATACTATAGCACGCCGTTTTTCATCATTTTTGAGGATTTGAAAAAAAATCAAAAATTCAAAAAACATGGGTTATAGCCCATCGTTTTTTTAAATTTTGAAAAAAATGTTATCCTCGTTTTTCATCGTTTTTGAACATGGGCTATAGCCCCTACCGTACGGCATACTATAGCACGCCGTTTTTCATCATTTCTGAGGATTTGAAAAAATTTCAAAATTTCAAAAAACATGGGTTATAGCCCATCGTTTTTTTAATTTTTGAAAAAAATGTTATCCTCGTTTTTCATCGTTTTTGAACATGGACTATAGCCCCTACCGTACGGCATACTATATAGCACGCCGTTTTTCATCATTTTTGAGGATTTGAAAAAAAATCAAAATTTCAAAAAACATGGGTTATAGCCCATCGTTTCTTGAATTTTTGAAAAAAATGTTATCCTCGTTTTTCATCGTTTTTGAACATGGGCTCTAGCCCCTACCGTACGGCATACTATATAGCACGCCGTTTTTCATCATTTTTGAGGATTTGAAAAAAATTCAAAATTTCAAAAAACATGGGTTATAGCCCATCATTTTTTTATTTTTTGAATAAAATGTTATCCTCGTTTTTCATCGTTTTTGAACATGGGCTATAGCCCCTACCGTACGGCATACTATATAGCACGCCGTTTTTCATCATTTTTGAGGATTTGAAAAAAATTCAAAATTTCAAAAAACATGGGTTATAGCCCATCGTTTTTTTATTTTTTGAATAAAATGTTATCCTCGTTTTTCATCGTTTTTGAACATGGCCTATAGCCCCTACCGTACGGCATATTATAGCACGCCGTTTTTCATCATTTTTGAGGATTTGAAAAAATTTCAACATTTAAAAAAAACATGGGTTATAGCCCATCGTTTTTTTAATTTTTGAAAAAAATGTTATCCTCGTTTTTCATCGTTTTTGAACATGGGCTATATCCCCTACCGTACGGCATACTATAGCACGCCGTTTTTCATCATTTTTGAGGATTTGAAAAAAATTCAACATTTCAAAAAAACATGGGTTATAGCCCATCGTTTTTTTTTTTTTGA
The DNA here is from genome assembly GCF_964188405.1 of Protomyctophum parallelum. NCBI lineage: Eukaryota > Metazoa > Chordata > Actinopteri > Myctophiformes > Myctophidae > Protomyctophum > Protomyctophum parallelum. The sequence goes on from NC_139706.1 coordinate 38,163,060, forward strand.
AAAAAATGTTATCCTCGTTTTTCATCGTTTTTGAACATGGGCTATATCCCCTACCGTACGGCATACTATAGCACGCCGTTTTTCATCATTTTTGAGGATTTGAAAAAAAATCAAAAATTCAAAAAACATGGGTTATAGCCCATCGTTTTTTTTATTTTTGAAAAAAAAATTATCCTCGTTTTTCATCGTTTTTGAACATGGGCTATAGCCCCTACCGTACGGCATACTATAGCACGCAGTTTTTCATCATTTTTGAGGATTTGAAAAAAATTCAAAATTTCAAAAAACATGGGTTATAGCCCATCGTTTTTTGAATTTTTGAAAAAAATGTTATCCTCGTTTTTCATCGTTTTTGAACATGGGCTATAGCCCCTACCGTACGGCATACTATAGCACGCCGTTTTTCATCATTTTTGAGGATTTGAAAAAAATTCAAAATTTCAAAAAACATGGGTTATAGCCCATCGTTTTTTTATTTTTTGAATAAAATGTTATCCTCGTTTTTCATCGTTTTTGAACATGGCCTATAGCCCCTACCGTACGGCATATTATAGCACGCCGTTTTTCATCATTTTTGAGGATTTGAAAAAATTTCAACATTTCAAAAAAACATGGGTTATAGCCCATCGTTTTTTTAATTTTTGAAAAAAATGTTATCCTCGTTTTTCATCGTTTTTGAACATGGGCTATATCCCCTACCGTACGGCATACTATAGCACGCCGTTTTTCATCATTTTTGAGGATTTGACAAAAATTCAAAAAACATGGGTTATAGCCCATCGTTTTTTTAATTTTTGAAAAAAATGTTATCCTCGTTTTTCATCGTTTTTGAACATGGGCTATAGCCCCTACCGTACGGCATACTATAGCACGCAGTTTTTCATCATTTTTGAGGATTTGAAAAAAATTAAAAATTTCAAAAAACATGGGTTATAGCCCATCGTTTTTTGAATTTTTGAAAAAAATGTTATCCTCGTTTTTCATCGTTTTTGAACATGGGCTATAGCCCCTACCGTGCGGCATACTATAGCACGCCGTTTTTCATCATTTTTGAGGATTTGAAAAAAAATCAAAATTTCAAAAAACATGGGTTATAGCCCATCGTTTTTTTTATTTTTGAAAAAAATGTTATCCTCGTTTTTCATCGTTTTTGAACATGGGCTATAGCCCCTACCGTACGGCATACTATATAGCACGCAGTTTTTCATCATTTTTGAGGATTTGAAAAAAATTCAAAATTTCAAAAAACATGGGTTATAGCCCATCGTTTTTTTATTTTTTGAATAAAATGTTATCCTCGTTTTTCATCGTTTTTGAACATGGCCTATAGCCCCTACCGTACGGCATACTATAGCACGCCGTTTTTCATCATTTTTGAGGATTTGAAAAAAATTCAAAATTTCAAAAAACATGGGTTATAGCCCATCGTTTTTTGAATTTTTGAAAAAAATGTTATCCTCGTTTTTCATCGTTTTTGAACATGGGCTATAGCCCCTACCGTACGGCATACTATATAGCACGCCGTTTTTCATCATTTTTGAGGATTTGAAAAAATTTCAAAATTTCAAAAAACATGGGTTATAGCCCATCGTTTTTTTATTTTTTTAATAAAATGTTATCCTCGTTTTTCATCGTTTTTGAACATGGCCTATAGCCCCTACCGTACGGCATATTATAGCACGCCGTTTTTCATCATTTTTGAGGATTTGAAAAAATTTCAACATTTCAAAAAAACATGGGTTATAGCCCATCGTTTTTTAAATTTTTGAAAAAAATGTTATCCTCGTTTTTCATCGTTTTTGAACATGGGCTATATCCCCTACCGTACGGCATACTATAGCACGCCGTTTTTCATCATTTTTGAGGATTTGAAAAAAATTCAAATTTTCAAAAAACATGGGTTATAGCCCATCATTTTTAGAATTTTTGAAAAAAATGTTATCCTCGTTTTTCATCGTTTTTGAACATGGGCTATAGCCCCTACCGTACGGCATACTATATAGCACGCCGTTTTTCATCATTTTTGAGGATTTGAAAAAAAATCTAAATTTCAAAAAACATGGGTTATAGCCCATCGTTTTTTGAATTTTTGAAAAAAATGTTATCCTCGTTTTTCATCGTTTTTGAACATGGGCTATAGCCCCTACCGTACGGCATACTATATAGCACGCCGTTTTTCATCATTTCTGAGGATTTGAAAAAATTTCAAAATTTCAAAAAACATGGGTTATAGCCCATCGTTTTTTTTTATTTTTGAAAAAAATGTTATCCTCGTTTTTCATCGTTTTTGAACATGGGCTATAGCCCCTACCGTACGGCATACTATAGCACGCCGTTTTTCATCATTTTTGAGGATTTGAAAAAAATTCAAAATTTCAAAAAACATGGGTTATAGCCCATCGTTTTTTGAATTTTTGAAAAAAATGTTATCCTCGTTTTTCATCGTTTTTGAACATGGGCTATAGCCCCTACCGTACGGCATACTATAGCACGCCGTTTTTCATCATTTTGAGGATTTTAAAAAATTTCAAAATTTCAAAAAACATGGGTTATAGCCCATCGTTTTTTTTATTTTTGAAAAAAATGTTATCCTCGTTTTTCATCGTTTTTGAACATGGCCTATAGCCCCTACCGTACGGCATACTATAGCATGCCGTTTTTCATCATTTTTGAGGATTTGAAAAAAATTCAAATTTTCAAAAAACATGGGTTATAGCCCATCATTTTTAGAATTTTTGAAAAAAATGTTATCCTCGTTTTTCATCGTTTTTGAACATGGGCTATAGCCCCTACCGTACGGCATACTATATAGCACGCCGTTTTTCATCATTTTTGAGGATTTGAAAAAAAATCTAAATTTCAAAAAACATGGGTTATAGCCCATCGTTTTTTGAATTTTTGAAAAAAATGTTATCCTCGTTTTTCATCGTTTTTGAACATGGGCTATAGCACCTACCGTACGGCATACTATATAGCACGCCGTTTTTCATCATTTTTGAGGATTTGAAAAAAATTCAAAATTTCAAAAAACATGGGTTATAGCCCATCGTTTTTTTATTTTTTGAATAAAATGTTATCCTCGTTTTTCATCGTTTTTGAACATGGCCTATAGCCCCTACCGTACGGCATATTATAGCACGCCGTTTTTCATCATTTTTGAGGATTTGAAAAAATTTCAACATTTCAAAAAAACATGGGTTATAGCCCATCGTTTTTTTAATTTTTGAAAAAAATGTTATCCTCGTTTTTCATCGTTTTTGAACATGGGCTATAGCCCCTACCGTACGGCATACTATAGCACGCCGTTTTTCATCATTTCTGAGGATTTGAAAAAAATTAAAAATTTCAAAAAACATGGGTTATAGCCCATCGTTTTTAGAATTTTTGAAAAAAATGTTATCCTCGTTTTTCATCGTTTTTGAACATGGGCTATAGCCCCTACCGTACGGCATACTATATAGCACGCCGTTTTTCATCATTTTTGAGGATTTGAAAAAAAATCTAAATTTAAAAAAACATGGGTTATAGCCCATCGTTTTTTGAATTTTTGAAAAAAATGTTATCCTCGTTTTTCATCGTTTTTGAACATGGGCTATAGCCCCTACCGTACGGCATACTATAGCACGCCGTTTTTCATCATTTTTGAGGATTTGAAAAAAATTCAAAATTTCAAAAAACATGGGTTATAGCCCATCGTTTTTTTATTTTTTGAATAAAATGTTATCCTCGTTTTTCATCGTTTTTGAACATGGCCTATAGCCCCTACCGTACGGCATATTATAGCACGCCGTTTTTCATAATTTTTGAGGATTTGAAAAAATTTCAACATTTCAAAAAAACATGGGTTATAGCCCATCGTTTTTTTAATTTTTGAAAAAAATGTTATCCTCGTTTTTCATCGTTTTTGAACATGGGCTATATCCCCTACCGTACGGCATACTATAGCACGCCGTTTTTCATCATTTTTGAGGATTTGAAAAAAAATCAAAAATTCAAAAAACATGGGTTATAGCCCATCGTTTTTTTAATTTTTGAAAAAAATGTTATCCTCGTTTTTCATCGTTTTTGAACATGGGCTATAGCCCCTACCGTACGGCATACTATAGCACGCCGTTTTTCATCATTTCTGAGGATTTGAAAAAAATTAAAAATTTCAAAAAACATGGGTTATAGCCCATCGTTTTTTTAATTTTTGAAAAAAATGTTATCCTCGTTTTTCATCGTTTTTGAACATGGGCTATAGCCCCTACCGTACGGCATACTATAGCACGCCGTTTTTCATCATTTTTGAGGATTTGAAAAAAAATCAAAATTTCAAAAAACATGGGTTATAGCCCATCGTTTTTTGAATTTTTGAAAAAAATGTTATCCTCGTTTTTCATCGTTTTTGAACATGGGCTATAGCCCCTACCGTACGGCATACTATAGCACGCCGTTTTTCATCATTTTGAGGATTTTAAAAAAATTCAAAATTTCAAAAAACATGGGTTATAGCCCATCGTTTTTTTAATTTTTGAAAAAAATGTTATCCTCGTTTTTCATCGTTTTTTAACATGGGCTATAGCCCCTACCGTACGGCATACTATAGCACGCCGTTTTTCATCATTTTTGAGGATTTGAAAAAAATTCAAAATTAAAAAAAAACATGGGTTATAGCCCATCGTTTTTTTAATAAAATAAAAAAATGTTATCCTTGTTTTTCATCGTTTTTGAACATGGGCTATAGCCCCTACCGTACGGCATACTATAGCACGCCGTTTTTCATCATTTTTGAGGATTTGAAAAAAAATCAAATTTTCAAAAAACATGGGTTATAGCCCATCGTTTTTTTAATTTTTGAAAAAAATGTTATCCTCGTTTTTCATCGTTTTTGAACATGGGCTATAGCCCCTACCGTACGGCATACTATAGCACGCCGTTTTTCATCATTTTTGAGGATTTGAAAAAATTTCAAAATTTCAAAAAACATGGGTTATAGCCCATCGTTTTTTTAATTTTTGAAAAAAATGTTATCCTCGTTTTTCATCGTTTTTTAACATGGGCTATAGCCCCTACCGTACGGCATACTATAGCACGCCGTTTTTCATCATTTTTGAGGATTTGAAAAAAATTCAAAATTTAAAAAAAACATGGGTTATAGCCCATCGTTTTTTTAATAATAAAAAAAAATGTTATCCTTGTTTTTCATCGTTTTTGAACATGGGCTATAGCCCCTACCGTACGGCATACTATAGCACGCCGTTTTTCATCATTTTTGAGGATTTGAAAAAAATTCAAATTTTCAAAAAACATGGGTTATAGCCCATCGTTTTTTTAATTTTTGAAAAAAATGTTATCCTCGTTTTTCATCGTTTTTGAACATGGGCTATAGCCCCTACCGTACGGCATACTATAGCACGCCGTTTTTCATCATTTTTGAGGATTTGAAAAAAATTCAAAATTTCAAAAAACATGGGTTATAGCCCATCGTTTTTTGAATTTTTGAAAAAAATGTTATCCTCGTTTTTCATCGTTTTTGAACATGGGCTATAGCCCCTACCGTACGGCATACTATAGCACGCCGTTTTTCATCATTTTTGAGGATTTGAAAAAAAATCTAATTTTCAAAAAACATGGGTTATAGCCCATAGTTTTTTGAATTTTTGAAAAAAATGTTATCCTCGTTTTTCATCGTTTTTGAACATGGGCTAGAGCCCCTACCGTACGGCATACAATAGCACGCCGTTTTTCATCATTTTTGAGGATTTGAAAAAAAATCAAAATTTCAAAAACATGGGTTATAGCCCATCGTTTTTTGAATTTTTGAAAAAAATGTTATCCTCGTTTTTCATCGTTTTTGAACATGGGCTATAGCCCCTACCGTACGGCATACTATAGCACGCCGTTTTTCATCATTTTTGAGGATTTGAAAAAAATTCAAATTTTCAAAAAACATGGGTTATAGCCCATCGTTTTTTTAATTTTTGAAAAAAATGTTATCCTCGTTTTTCATCGTTTTTGAACATGGGCTATAGCCCCTACCGTACGGCATACTATAGCACGCCGTTTTTCATCATTTCTGAGGATTTGAAAAAAATTAAAAATTTCAAAAAACATGGGTTATAGCCCATCGTTTTTTTATTTTTTGAATAAAATGTTATCCTCGTTTTTCATAGTTTTTGAACATGGCCTATAGCCCCTACCGTACGGCATATTATAGCACGCCGTTTTTCATCATTTTTGAGGATTTGAAAAAATTTCAACATTTCAAAAAAACATGGGTTATAGCCCATCGTTTTTTTAATTTTTGAAAAAAATGTTATCCTCGTTTTTCATCGTTTTTGAACATGGGCTATATCCCCTACCGTACGGCATACTATAGCACGCCGTTTTTCATCATTTTTGAGGATTTGAAAAAAAATCAAAAATTCAAAAAACATGGGTTATAGCCCATCGTTTTTTTAATTTTTGAAAAAAATGTTATCCTCGTTTTTCATCGTTTTTGAACATGGGCTATAGCCCCTACCGTACGGCATACTATAGCACGCAGTTTTTCATCATTTTTGAGGATTTGAAAAAAATTCAAAATTTCAAAAAACATGGGTTATAGCCCATCGTTTTTTGAATTTTTGAAAAAAATGTTATCCTCGTTTTTCATCGTTTTTGAACATGGGCTATAGCCCCTACCGTACGGCATACTATAGCACGCCGTTTTTCATCATTTTTGAGGATTTGAAAAAAATTCAAAATTTCAAAAAACATGGGTTATAGCCCATCGTTTTTTGAATTTTTGAAAAAAATGTTATCCTCGTTTTTCATCGTTTTTGAACATGGGCTATAGCCCCTACCGTACGGCATACTATAGCACGCAGTTTTTCATCATTTTTGAGGATTTGAAAAAAATTCAAAATTTCAAAAAACATGGGTTATAGCCCATCGTTTTTTGAATTTTTGAAAAAAATGTTATCCTCGTTTTTCATCGTTTTTGAACATGGGCTATAGCCCCTACCGTACGGCATACTATAGCACGCCGTTTTTCATCATTTTTGAGGATTTGAAAAAAATTCAAAATTTCAAAAAACATGGGTTATAGCCCATCGTTTTTTGAATTTTTGAAAAAAATGTTATCCTCGTTTTTCATCGTTTTTTAACATGGGCTATAGCCCCTACCGTACGGCATACTATAGCACGCCGTTTTTCATCATTTTTGAGGATTTGAAAAAAATTCAAAATTTCAAAAAACATGGGTTATAGCCCATCGTTTTTTTAATTTTTGAAAAAAATGTTATCCTCGTTTTTCATCGTTTTTGAACATGGGCTATAGCCCCTACCGTACGGCATACTATATAGCACGCCGTTTTTCATCATTTTTGAGGATTTGAAAAAAATTCAAAATTTCAAAAAACATGGGTTATAGCCCATCGTTTTTTTATTTTTTGAATAAAATGTTATCCTCGTTTTTCATCGTTTTTTAACATGGCCTATAGCCCCTACCGTACGGCATATTATAGCACGCAGTTTTTCATCATTTTTGAGGATTTGAAAAAATTTCAACATTTAAAAAAAACATGGGTTATAGCCCATCGTTTTTTTAATTTTTGAAAAAAATGTTATCCTCGTTTTTCATCGTTTTTGAACATGGGCTATATCCCCTACCGTACGGCATACTATAGCACGCCGTTTTTCATCATTTCTGAGGATTTGAAAAATTTTCAAAATTTCAAAAAACATGGGTTATAGCCCATCGTTTTTTTAATTTTTGAAAAAAATGTTATCCTCGTTTTTCATCGTTTTTGAACATGGGCTATAGCCCCTACCGTACGGCATACTATATAGCACGCCGTTTTTCATCATTTTTGAGGATTTGAAAAAAAATCAAAATTTCAAAAAACATGGGTTATAGCCCATCGTTTTTTGAATTTTTGAAAAAAATGTTATCCTCGTTTTTCATCGTTTTTGAACATGGGCTATAGCCCCTACCGTACGGCATACTATAGCACGCCGTTTTTCATCATTTTTGAGGATTTGAAAAAAATTCAAAATTTCAAAAAACATGGGTTATAGCCCATCGTTTTTTGAATTTTTGAAAAAAATGTTATCCTCGTTTTTCATCGTTTTTGAACATGGGCTATAGCCCCTACCGTACGGCATACTATAGCACGCCGTTTTTCATCATTTTTGAGGATTTGAAAAAAATTCAAAATTTCAAAAAACATGGGTTATAGCCCATCGTTTTTTTATTTTTTGAATAAAATGTTATCCTCGTTTTTCATCGTTTTTGAACATGGCCTATAGCCCCTACCGTACGGCATATTATAGCACGCCGTTTTTCATCATTTTTGAGGATTTGAAAAAATTTCAACATTTCAAAAAAACATGGGTTATAGCCCATCGTTTTTTTAATTTTTGAAAAAAATGTTATCCTCGTTTTTCATCGTTTTTGAACATGGGCTATATCCCCTACCGTACGGCATACTATAGCACGCCGTTTTTCATCATTTTTGAGGATTTGAAAAAAAATCAAAAATTCAAAAAACATGGGTTATAGCCCATCGTTTTTTTAAATTTTGAAAAAAATGTTATCCTCGTTTTTCATCGTTTTTGAACATGGGCTATAGCCCCTACCGTACGGCATACTATAGCACGCCGTTTTTCATCATTTTTGAGGATTTGAAAAAAAATCAAATTTTCAAAAAACATGGGTTATAGCCCATAGTTTTTTGAATTTTTGAAAAAAATGTTATCCTCGTTTTTCATCGTTTTTGAACATGGGCTAGAGCCCCTACCGTACGGCATACAATAGCACGCCGTTTTTCATCATTTTTGAGGATTTGAAAAAAAAATCAAAATTTCAAAAACATGGGTTATAGCCCATCGTTTTTTGAATTTTTGAAAAAAATGTTATCCTCGTTTTTCATCGTTTTTGAACATGGGCTATAGCCCCTACCGTACGGCATACTATAGCACGCCGTTTTTCATCATTTTTGAGGATTTGAAAAAAATTCAAATTTTCAAAAAACATGGGTTATAGCCCATCGTTTTTTTAATTTTTGAAAAAAATGTTATCCTCGTTTTTCATCGTTTTTGAACATGGGCTATAGCCCCTACCGTACGGCATACTATAGCACGCCGTTTTTCATCATTTTGAGGATTAAAAAAAATTTCAAAATTTCAAAAAACATGGGTTATAGCCCATCGTTTTTTTAATTTTTGAAAAAAATGTTATCCTCGTTTTTCATCGTTTTTTAACATGGGCTATAGCCCCTACCGTACGGCATACTATAGGACGCCGTTTTTCATCATTTTTGAGGATTTGAAAAAAATTAAAAATTAAAAAAAAACATGGGTTATAGCCCATCGTTTTTTTTATAAAAAAAAAAATGTTATCCTTGTTTTTCATCGTTTTTGAACATGGGCTATAGCCCCTACCGTACGGCATACTATAGCACGCCGTTTTTCATCATTTTTGAGGATTTGAAAAAAATTCAAAATTTCAAAAAACATGGGTTATAGCCCATCGTTTTTTTATTTTTTGAATAAAATGTTATCCTCGTTTTTCATCGTTTTTTAACATGGCCTATAGCCCCTACCGTACGGCATATTATAGCACGCAGTTTTTCATCATTTTTGAGGATTTGAAAAAATTTCAACATTTAAAAAAAACATGGGTTATAGCCCATCGTTTTTTTAATTTTTGAAAAAAATGTTATCCTCGTTTTTCATCGTTTTTGAACATGGGCTATATCCCCTACCGTACGGCATACTATAGCACGCCGTTTTTCATCATTTCTGAGGATTTGAAAAATTTTCAAAATTTCAAAAAACATGGGTTATAGCCCATCGTTTTTTTAATTTTTGAAAAAAATGTTATCCTCGTTTTTCATCGTTTTTGAACATGGGCTATAGCCCCTACCGTACGGCATACTATATAGCACGCCGTTTTTCATCATTTTTGAGGATTTGAAAAAAAATCAAAATTTCAAAAAACATGGGTTATAGCCCATCGTTTTTTTAATTTTTGAAAAAAATGTTATCCTCGTTTTTCATCGTTTTTGAACATGGGCTATAGCCCCTACCGTACGGCATACTATAGCACGCCGTTTTTCATCATTTTTGAGGATTTGAAAAAAATTCAAAATTTCAAAAAACATGGGTTATAGCCCATCGTTTTTTGAATTTTTGAAAAAAATGTTATCCTCGTTTTTCATCGTTTTTGAACATGGGCTATAGCCCCTACCGTACGGCATACTATAGCACGCCGTTTTTCATCATTTTTGAGGATTTGAAAAAAATTCAAAATTTCAAAAAACATGGGTTATAGCCCATCGTTTTTTTATTTTTTGAATAAAATGTTATCCTCGTTTTTCATCGTTTTTGAACATGGCCTATAGCCCCTACCGTACGGCATATTATAGCACGCCGTTTTTCATCATTTTTGAGGATTTGAAAAAATTTCAACATTTCAAAAAAACATGGGTTATAGCCCATCGTTTTTTTAATTTTTGAAAAAAATGTTATCCTCGTTTTTCATCGTTTTTGAACATGGGCTATATCCCCTACCGTACGGCATACTATAGCACGCCGTTTTTCATCATTTTTGAGGATTTGAAAAAAAATCAAAAATTCAAAAAACATGGGTTATAGCCCATCGTTTTTTTAAATTTTGAAAAAAATGTTATCCTCGTTTTTCATCGTTTTTGAACATGGGCTATAGCCCCTACCGTACGGCATACTATAGCACGCCGTTTTTCATCATTTTTGAGGATTTGAAAAAAAATCAAATTTTCAAAAAACATGGGTTATAGCCCATAGTTTTTTGAATTTTTGAAAAAAATGTTATCCTCGTTTTTCATCGTTTTTGAACATGGGCTAGAGCCCCTACCGTACGGCATACAATAGCACGCCGTTTTTCATCATTTTTGAGGATTTGAAAAAAAATCTAAATTTCAAAAACATGGGTTATAGCTAGGGTTGGGATTCGGAACCGGGTCCATTTCAGACCCGGTTCCGACATTGCGGATCCGGAGCCGGTTCCATCGTTTTTTTATTAACGGTTCCCCAAACGGATCTCATCAGTTGTCATTTAGCTCCGCTGTGTCTGTGCCTGCATGCAAGCAGAGCCTGGGGTGACGTCACCCCACCTACATGAGTGAGTGGGGTCGGGGAGGATACGCCCACTGTTCTGTGCATTCAGCGACCGCTGTGGAGCGAGTGGGACAGTATAAGTATGTCGCCAAAGTGTGGTTAACAGAGAGGGAAATGACTGAGGCTGAGCAGTGAGCATGCAAAGTGCAATAAATGCGAGAGTTGCTAGCAAAGGTTGTTGCAACTTGTACCACGTGAACATAGAGGAAACATCTCAAAATCAATATGCCTACACATCGCGTTTGAGAGCCATGCGGAAAGCCGTGCCTGCTCTCCCCGCAGCTTCACCACAGCCAGCGGGGGACGATCTGATGCAAGGCTGGTTTACTTTCCCCAGGCTAGTAACGTAATGGAAAATAAAAACTACTAACGTGCTTTTAATTTGTCTCTAAATTAATTGCGTGGCTGTTGAGAGCCCAGCGTTTAGGTGCATATACCGCCATAGATTGATTACTTTATAAACAATTTGCAGAAAAAAAGCACAGGAACGTAGCCTACAGTTCAATACAAGGTCTGCTATAATCCAAGAAAGCACTATGGCTTGTTTCCATTAGGGTAAGGGGTCCTTCATATTAAATTAATTTGAACATTAAAGACAACATTTGTCACTACAACAATATCAATATTGTGTACTGTATATTTAATATACAGTACAAATTGCAACAATGATATTGTTGTGGTGCCTAGCTGCTGCTGCTGGTGGTGGTGAAGTTTAAATAATAGTGCCACCTCATAATTGTAAAGTGCATTTTCAATAATTTAATTAATTAATTTGTGTTTATTATGTACTTGGTTAGGTTAGTTATAATATAAGCATAATCTATGTCAGAAAAACGGGGAAAAAAATAATATTAGGATCCGTTAAGGGAACCGTTAGGAACCGGAACCGTTAAGAGGGATCCGGGAAGGATCCGGAACCGTTAAAATCCTAACGAATCCCAACCCTAGTTATAGCCCATCGTTTTTTGAATTTTTGAAAAAAATGTTATCCTCGTTTTTCATCGTTTTTGAACATGGGCTATAGCCCCTACCGTACGGCATACTATAGCACGCCGTTTTTCATCATTTTTGAGGATTTGAAAAAAATTCAAATTTTCAAAAAACATGGGTTATAGCCCATCGTTTTTTGAATTTTTGAAAAGAATGTTATCCTCGTTTTTCATCGTTTTTGAACATGGGCTATAGCCCCTACCGTACGGCATACTATAGCACGCCGTTTTTCATCATTTTTGAGGATTTGAAAAAAAATCTAAATTTCAAAAACATGGGTTATAGCCCATCGTTTTTTGAATTTTTGAAAAAAATGTTATCCTTGTTTTTCATCGTTTTTGAACATGGGCTATAGCCCCTACCGTACGGCATACTATAGCACGCCGTTTTTCATCATTTTTGAGGATTTGAAAAAAAATCAAATTTTCAAAAAACATGGGTTATAGCCCATAGTTTTTTGAATTTTTGAAAAAAATGTTATCCTCGTTTTTCATCGTTTTTGAACATGGGCTAGAGCCCCTACCGTACGGCATACAATAGCACGCCGTTTTTCATCATTTTTGAGGATTTGAAAAAAAATCTAAATTTCAAAAACATGGGTTATAGCTAGGGTTGGGATTCGGAACCGGGTCCATTTCAGACCCGGTTCCGACATTGCGGATCCGGAGCCGGTTCCATCGTTTTTTTATTAACGGTTCCCCAAACGGATCTCATCAGTTGTCATTTAGCTCCGCTGTGTCTGTGCCTGCATGCAAGCAGAGCCTGGGGTGACGTCACCCCACCTACATGAGTGAGTGGGGTCGGGGAGGATACGCCCACTGTTCTGTGCATTCAGCGACCGCTGTGGAGCGAGTGGGACAGTATAAGTATGTCGCCAAAGTGTGGTTAACAGAGAGGGAAATGACTGAGGCTGAGCAGTGAGCATGCAAAGTGCAATAAATGCGAGAGTTGCTAGCAAAGGTTGTTGCAACTTGTACCACGTGAACATAGAGGAAACATCTCAAAATCAATATGCCTACACATCGCGTTTGAGAGCCATGCGGAAAGCCGTGCCTGCTCTCCCCGCAGCTTCACCACAGCCAGCGGGGGACGATCTGATGCAAGGCTGGTTTACTTTCCCCAGGCTAGTAACGTAATGGAAAATAAAAACTACTAACGTGCTTTTAATTTGTCTCTAAATTAATTGCGTGGCTGTTGAGAGCCCAGCGTTTAGGTGCATATACCGCCATAGATTGATTACTTTATAAACAATTTGCAGAAAAAAAGCACAGGAACGTAGCCTACAGTTCAATACAAGGTCTGCTATAATCCAAGAAAGCACTATGGCTTGTTTCCATTAGGGTAAGGGGTCCTTCATATTAAATTAATTTGAACATTAAAGACAACATTTGTCACTACAACAATATCAATATTGTGTACTGTATATTTAATATACAGTACAAATTGCAACAATGATATTGTTGTGGTGCCTAGCTGCTGCTGCTGGTGGTGGTGAAGTTTAAATAATAGTGCCACCTCATAATTGTAAAGTGCATTTTCAATAATTTAATTAATTAATTTGTGTTTATTATGTACTTGGTTAGGTTAGTTATAATATAAGCATAATCTATGTCAGAAAAACGGGGAAAAAAATAATATTAGGATCCGTTAAGGGAACCGTTAGGAACCGGAACCGTTAAGAGGGATCCGGGAAGGATCCGGAACCGTTAAAATCCTAACGAATCCCAACCCTAGTTATAGCCCATCGTTTTTTGAATTTTTGAAAAAAATGTTATCCTCGTTTTTCATCGTTTTTGAACATGGGCTATAGCCCCTACCGTACGGCATACTATAGCACGCCGTTTTTCATCATTTTTGAGGATTTGAAAAAAATTCAAATTTTCAAAAAACATGGGTTATAGCCCATCGTTTTTTTAATTTTTGAAAAAAATGTTATCCTCGTTTTTCATCGTTTTTGAACATGGGCTATAGCCCCTACCGTACGGCATACTATAGCACGCCGTTTTTCATCATTTTGAGGATTAAAAAAAATTTCAAAATTTCAAAAAACATGGGTTATAGCCCATCGTTTTTTTAATTTTTGAAAAAAATGTTATCCTCGTTTTTCATCGTTTTTTAACATGGGCTATAGCCCCTACCGTACGGCATACTATAGGACGCCGTTTTTCATCATTTTTGAGGATTTGAAAAAAATTCAAAATAAAAAAAAAACATGGGTTATAGCCCATGGTTTTTTTTATAAAAAAAAAAATGTTATCCTTGTTTTTCATCGTTTTTGAACATGGGCTATAGCCCCTACCGTACGGCATACTATAGCACGCCGTTTTTCATCATTTTTGAGGATTTGAAAAAAATTCAAAATTTCAAAAAACATGGGTTATAGCCCATCGTTTTTTGAATTTTTGAAAAAAATGTTATCCTCGTTTTTCATCGTTTTTGAACATGGGCTATAGCCCCTACCGTACGGCATACTATAGCACGCCGTTTTTCATAATTTTTGAGGATTTGAAAAAAATTCAAAATTTCAAAAAACATGGGTTATAGCCCATCGTTTTTAGAATTTTTGAAAAAAATGTTATCCTCGTTTTTCATCGTTTTTGAACATGGGCTATAGCCCCTACCGTACGGCATACTATAGCACGCCGTTTTTCATCATTTTGAGGATTTTAAAAAAATTCAAAATTTCAAAAAACATGGGTTTTAGCCCATCGTTTTTTTTAATTTTTGAATAAAATGTTATCCTCGTTTTTCATCGTTTTTTAACATGGGCTATAGCCCCTACCGTACGGCATACTATAGGACGCCGTTTTTCATCATTTTTGAGGATTTGAAAAAAATTCAAAATTAAAAAAAAACATGGGTTATAGCCCATCGTTTTTTTTTTTTTAAATAATAATGTTATCCTTGTTTTTCATCGTTTTTGAACATGGGCTATAGCCCCTACCGTACGGCATACTATAGCACGCCGTTTTTCATCATTTTTGAGGATTTGAAAAAAAATCAAAATTTCAAAAAACATGGGTTATAGCCCATCGTTTTTTGAATTTTTGAAAAAAATGTTATCCTCGTTTTTCATCGTTTTTGAACATGGGCTATAGCCCCTACCGTACGGCATACTATAGCACGCCGTTTTTCATCATTTTTTAGGATTTGAAAAAAATTAAAATTTTCAAAAAACATGGGTTATAGCCCATCGTTTTTTGAATTTTTGAAAAAAAATGTTATCCTCGTTTTTCATCGTTTTTGAACATGGGCTATAGCCCCTACCGTACGGCATACAATAGCACGCCGTTTTTCATCATTTTTGAGGATTTGAAAAAATTCAAAAATTCAAAAAACATGGGTTATAGCCCATCGTTTTTTGAATTTTTGAAAAAAAAATTATCCTCGTTTTTCATCGTTTTTGAACATGGGCTATAGCCCCTACCGTACGGCATACTATAGCACGCCGTTTTTCATCATTTTTGAGGATTTGAAAAAAAAAAAAAAAATCAAAAAACATGGGTTATAGCCCATCGTTTTTTGAATTTTTGAAAAAAATGTTATCCTCAGTTTTCATCGTTTTTGAACATGGGCTATAGCACCTACCGTACGGCATACAATAGCACGCCGTTTTTCATCATTTTTGAGGATTTGAAAAAAAATCAAAATTTCAAAAACATGGGTTATAGCCCATAGTTTTTTGAATTTTTGAAAAAAATGTTATCCTCGTTTTTCATCGTTTTTGAACATGGGCTAGAGCACCTACCGTACGGCATACAATAGCACGCCGTTTTTCATCGTTTTTGAATCAAAATTTCAAAAAATGTTATGCACCAGTCTAGGGGATCTGGTACCCAACACGAAATATGACGCTCCCGCCTTCCCCAACTCCCAAGCAGCCACTCGAACAAGGGTTGAAAAGCAAATATAGGTTTATTAACGGAAATGATATTTACAACAGAGGTAAAGGGGTTTAAGGCAACGGATAAATTAAATAAGAAAATAACTAGAAACAAAATAATCTTCCCTAACAAAACAAAACACATGGGGCTTACCTCCTTAACGAAAAACAGGACTTTAACTCAAAATCTCCGATAAAGGTTTGGACACAACGCAACAAAACTCAGAGTATCAAAACATAACAACATAAGGAGGGGCGGTGGCCGGTTGGGAGCCGAGGAAGACAGGTCTGTCCCCTGCGTGCCGCACTCTCCTCTGCTCCTCTCTTTATGTAGGGGAAAGGCCACCCTCGTTAGCCACTGACTGAGGTGTCTTGTGGGACTCAGGCCTCCTCCGCCAATCACGGCTGTCCACCGCGCTCTGCATCCTCAATCACGCCCAGGCCCAGTATGCCATCTTCATCTGGGCGATGCACGGGGCGCGCGCACCACTCCACACCAGGGCAGAAAGACATGTCACAGCATATAGGACCACATCACAGTATAAGAATAAGTATAAGAATACGACCCCAGTCGTAACACCCCCCTCCTCAAGAATTTAGCACTCCCCTAGAGTGCTCAATCCTTTCCGAGGTTGCCCCCACCTAAAATCCTCTTGATAGGGCATCTGCAATTATATTATCGGTACCTTTTTTGTGGCAAATCTCCAGATTGAATTCCTGCAATGCAATAGCCCAACGCATTAACCTCTGATTAGAGTTTTGCATCCTGGCTATAAATACTAAAGGGTTATGGTCTGTAAAAACTTTAACAGTTTCGGGGGTAGACCCAATATACACTTCAAAATACTGCAGGGCTAACAACATGGCCAGAGCCTCCTTTTCCACTGTGCTATAATTCAACTGGTGTTTGTTAAATTTCTTAGAAAAGTAGCACACGGGATGATCCACATTCTGCTCATCCTCCTGCAGAAGAACAGCCCCTGCCCCATATCCACTCGCATCAACCTCTAATTTAAAAGGTTTACTGAAAACAGGTGCCGCAAGGACGGGTGTGCTGCACAGCAATGCTTTAGCAGCTTCAAATGCCGCCTGACAAGCTGGTGACCACACAAACGGTTTTACAGGGCTAACCATTGCTGTGAGAGGAGCCACGACCACAGAAAAGTTTCTGCAAAAACCCCGATAATAGCCACACATACCGATAAAACGGCGCAAACATTTCTTTGTCTTTGGTACAGCAAACTCAACGACAGCTCTCACTTTCTCTTCCACCGGACGAACCTGCCCCTGGCCCACATGTTTACCCAAATATGTTACCGTGCCTTTACCAAATTCACACTTAGCGAGGTTTAGAGTTAGGTTTGCGTCCCGGAGGCGGCTGAAAATAAGAGCAACCGTTTTCATATGATCAGACCATGTATCAGAGTACGCCACCACATCATCCATGTAGGCCTCGCAACACTCCACTCCAGCCAGGACACCACGCATCAGGCGCTGGAACGTGGCGGGCGCACCACGCAACCCAAACGGCATAACAGTATATTGGAGAAAATCATCGGGTGTCACAAATGCGGATATTTCCGACGCTCGCGGGGTTAAGGGGATTTGCCAGAAACCTTTTAACAAGTCCAACTTTGTTACAAATTTCGCAGAACCGACTCTGTCAATACAATCCATCATCAACGGGAGCGGAAAAGAGTCCGGCTTGGTAACTGAATTAACCTTTCGGTAATCCGTACAAAACGTTTTGTGTTGTCAGATTTAGGAATCAACAGGCACGGACTGCTCCATGCGCTGTTACTAGGAACAGCCAATTTATTTTCCACCAAGTATTGTACCTCCTGCTGCATCAGTGCTCTCTTTGTGGGGTTAACACGATATGCGTGCTGCTTAATGGGGTTATGCCCTTCTATATCGATGTCGTGGCACAAAACGGAAGTCTGGCGAGGATGGTCGGAAAAAAGTAATAAATTGTTTTCGATTAACCGAATGATATCTGCCCGAGCAGACCCAGACAAATGAGCCAAAAAGGACTGTAAATTACGCAGTACATCAGAGTTGCCCAAACGAGCCACGGGCATCGATCCACTCTTTTCAATTAATCCATCCTCGGCCAAATTATACTTCGGGGGAGCAGCAACACACATTGGGACCACTGATGCTGCGGGAGGTGGTTGTACTTCACAATCTCTACCAACATACTTCTTCATCATATTAATATGACATACCCGAGCCTTTTGTTTTCTATCTGGCGTTTTTACCACGTAATTAGTATCACTCATTTTTCGTTCCACCACATACGGGCCTGAAAATCGTGGGTGAAGACTTGAACCGGCAAAGGGGAGCAGTAATAGCACTTTATCTCCGGATTGGAACGTTCTGAGCACTGACTTTTTGTCGTAGCGCCGCTTCATTTTAGACTGAGCCTTGCTCAAGTTTTCACGAGCCAACTCACACACATGATGGAGGCGCTGACGGAAAGCATTCACATAGTCAAGCACCTTATGTTCAATTTTTGGTGACTCCGACAACCACTTCTCTTTAAGCAGTTGTAACGGGCCGCGCACAGTGTGTCCAAACACCAGATCACAGGGACTAAACCCTAACGACTCCTGAATGGTTTCTCTCACAGCAAATAATAAAAGAGGGACACCCTCATCCCAGTCTTTATCGGATTCCAGGCAATATTTTCGTAACATGGACTTTAGTGTCTGGTGAAACCTCTCCAGCGCACCTTGAGACTCTGGATGGTAAGCACTTGACGTTTTATGTTTAATTTTCAGTTCTCCCATAACCTGTGCGAACACTTTAGACATAAAATTCGTTCCTCGGTCTGTTTGGGCCGAAATCGGTAGCCCGAAAGTGGAAAAAAATTTGATAAGGGCCTTCAATACAGATTTGGTTTTTATATTTTTCAACGGGATGGCCTCCGGGTATCGGGTAGCAGCGCACATCACCGTTAACAAATATTGGTTTCCAGACTTGGTTTTTAGTAGTGGACCCACACAATCTATAATCACCTCCTCAAACGGCTCCCCAATCACAGGAATTGGATGTAGAGGGGCGGGTGGGACAGGCTGGTTGGGTTTCCCTACAATTTGACAAGTGTGACAAGACCGGCAGTATTTGGCTACGTCGGCTTTCAGCCCCGGCCAATAGAAATTACGCAACACTCGATAATATGTTTTTTTTATTCCCAGATGTCCAGCTAAGCTGGAATCATGGGCAATGCTAAGTACCTGTGTTCTATATTCAGTTGGCACTACTACCTGATGAACAGTGACCACCTCGCTGTCATCAGGGCTCCAGCTCCTCATCAACACTCCACCCTCCAAAAAAAAAGAAACGGGATTTTGGCCTCCCTCACTGGCTATGGCAGAGGACAAACACACAGTCAATGACGGGTCCTCTTTCTGAGCGGTTATTAACATTTCCTTTGTCACATTTAGACTCAATTCAGGTTCAACCATAGATGCATCAGACACATTGACAATTTCATCATTTTTCTCAGGGAGAGCAAGTGACTGAGTGAGTTCATTTTCGTCAGCCAGAAATGATTCAGACAAATCAACCACATTACCCATTTTACGGGCCTGTAACCGCGCACACAGGAAACACATTTGGCATTGTGGACACAGGGGACTCGCAATCCAAATTAGGAATTTCGACAACTTCGGGCGTAGGGAAAACTTGTCCTCCCGCTATGTCATTACCGAGAATAAAATCAATACCAGCGATCGGCAACTGAGGCCGCACAGCTACTTTAAATCGCCCTGCCACCAGGGGTGAACCGAAATGTACGAAATGTAAAGGGGCTTTAACCACGCTCATTTTGATGCCCCACACAAGCAAATCAGCGTTACACGAAGTGTCATTCGAAAGTGGCAGAACCGAATCCAACATAAATGAATGATAAGCCCCTGTATCCCGTAAGATTTTTACTTGCACTTTGTCTTTTTCCTCGCCGGTCACCGAAACAAAACCATCAAATACAAACGGATTAAAAGTAGCATCAACCTCCGTCTCTGCCCGCTCGGGCTGGTTATCAGGCGAACTGACAGTTTTAATCAGGCCAATGCCTGCTGGGGTGTTATTAACTTGTCCTCTTTTACTTGGACACTGAGGACACTGCGCAATCAAATGGCCTGGCTCACGGCAATAATAACACTCGCGATTCTCGCCCATTGCTGGTGTCATGGTTCTACGGTTGAATTTAGGGGACCTTCTTTCTGATGTTGCCGCATAACCATGATATGTTGGGGCAGAGAATACCGATTTATGAGTTAAAATAAACTCATCAGCCAGGATCGCAGCTTTGGTTACCGATAACACCTTTTGCTCATTAAGATATGTCACAATTCTTTCATGTAGGCCCCTTTTAAAGTCTTCCAACAAAATTAACTCTCGCATCTCAGCCACGGTACATATGCCTGAAGACTGACACCACTTGTCAAACAAGGTGCTCTTCTCCCGTGCGAACTCCACATAACTCTGGCTGGCAGTTTTCTCTTTACTTCGAAACCGTTGTCGATATGCTTCGGGGACGAGCTCGTAAACTCGCAAAACACTCTGTTTAAGTGTCTCATAATCGAGACTCTGATCAATCGATAACGTAGCGCACACTTCTTGGGCTTTTCCACTTAATTTGCACTGTACCAATATTGCCCATGACTCCTTCGGCCATTTCAACGCCATGGCAATACGCTCAAACGCACCAAAATATGAATCAACTTCAGACTCTCGAAAGGGTGGCACCAATGCTATATTTCTACCAATGTCCAACCCTGCCGTATTGCTGCCACCAACAGTGTTATAGGTACCAGACCTTTGTGCTCTCTCGTTCTCAAGTGTCACGGTTCTCAGCCGTAATTCCAGGGCTTTTACCTCCAACTCCTTTATTTGGAGTGTCAACCGGAGATCACTTGTTTTACTCATCTCACCTGCCTGTAGTGATTGGGAGAAAGAGCCCGCACTAGTGGAGGGCGAACCTGTAGCCTCCGCCCCAGCAACCTCTCCTGGCGGAGCCTCCTCTCCCTTCTCACTGTGTCCAGCCGCAGGTAGAACGCCCATCTCCGTCAGTTTTGCACACACCTCATGTCGGAGCTCAGCCTTTGGGGCATAGAGAGACACGCTTAAATCATAGCTAGTTGCCACCACTAACAGCTCTGATTTTTTACATTTCTCAATTTTACTCCAAGAAGGGTTTGCCACGAAATCATCAATTTTAAATTCCATACTTACAACTGTCAAAACTGCCAACCAGAGACAAAAAATAATTACCTTACCAAACATCACGCGGAAAAAAATGGTTTGACGAGCCCCCAATTCATGTTATGCACCAGTCTAGGGGATCTGGTACCCAACACGAAATATGACGCTCCCGCCTTCCCCAACTCCCAAGCAGCCACTCGAACAAGGGTTGAAAAGCAAATATAGGTTTATTAACGGAAATGATATTTACAACAGAGGTAAAGGGGTTTAAGGCAACGGATAAATTAAATAAGAAAATAACTAGAAACAAAATAATCTTCCCTAACAAAACAAAACACATGGGGCTTACCTCCTTAACGAAAAACAGGACTTTAACTCAAAATCTCCGATAAAGGTTTGGACACAACGCAACAAAACTCAGAGTATCAAAACATAACAACATAAGGAGGGGCGGTGGCCGGTTGGGAGCCGAGGAAGACAGGTCTGTCCCCTGCGTGCCGCACTCTCCTCTGCTCCTCTCTTTATGTAGGGGAAAGGCCACCCTCGTTAGCCACTGACTGAGGTGTCTTGTGGGACTCAGGCCTCCTCCGCCAATCACGGCTGTCCACCGCGCTCTGCATCCTCAATCACGCCCAGGCCCAGTATGCCATCTTCATCTGGGCGATGCACGGGGCGCGCGCACCACTCCACACCAGGGCAGAAAGACATGTCACAGCATATAGGACCACATCACAGTATAAGAATAAGTATAAGAATACGACCCCAGTCGTAACACATGGGTTATAGCCCATCGTTTTTTGAATTTTTGAAAAGAATGTTATCCTCGTTTTTCATCGTTTTTGAACATGGGCTATAGCCCCTACCGTACGGCATACTATAGCACGCCGTTTTTCATCATTTTTGAGGATTTGAAAAAAAATAATTTTTTCAAAAAACATGGGTTATAGCCCATAGTTTTTTGAATTTTTGAAAAAAATGTTATCCTCGTTTTTCATCGTTTTTGAACATGGGCTAGAGCACCTACCGTACGGCATACAATAGCACGCCGTTTTTCATCATTTTTGAGGATTTGAAAAAAAATAAAAATTTCAAAAACATGGGTTATAGCCCATCGTTTTTTGAATTTTTGAAAAGAATGTTATCCTCGTTTTTCATCGTTTTTGAACATGGGCTATAGCCCCTACCGTACGGCATACTATAGCACGCCGTTTTTCATCATTTTTGAGGATTTGAAAAAAAAATTTTTTTTCAAAAAACATGTTATCCTCGTTTTTCATCGTTTTTGAACATGGGCTAGAGCACCTACCGTACGGCATACAATAGCACGCCGTTTTTCATCATTTTTGAGGATTTGAAAAAAAATAAAAATTTCAAAAACATGGGTTATAGCCCATCGTTTTTTGAATTTTTGAAAAAAATGTTATCCTCAGTTTTCATCGTTTTTGAACATGGGCTATAGCCCCTACCGTACGGCATACTATAGCACGCCGTTTTTCATCATTTTTGAGGATTTGAAAAAAAATCAAAATTTAAAAAAACATGGGTTATAGCCCATCGTTTTTTGAATTTTTGAAAAGAATGTTATCCTCGTTTTTCATCGTTTTTGAACATGGGCTATAGCCCCTACCGTACGGCATACTATAGCACGCCGTTTTTCATCATTTTTGAGGATTTGAAAAAAAATCTAAATTTCAAAAACATGGGTTATAGCCCATCGTTTTTTGAATTTTTGAAAAAAATGTTATCCTTGTTTTTCATCGTTTTTGAACATGGGCTATAGCCCCTACCGTACGGCATACAATAGCACGCCGTTTTTCATCATTTTTGAGGATTTGAAAAAATTTCAAAATTTCAAAAAACATGGGTTATAGCCCATCGTTTTTTTATTTTTTGAATAAAATGTTATCCTCGTTTTTCATCGTTTTTGAACATGGGCTATAGCCCCTACCGTACGGCATATTATAGCACGCCGTTTTTCATCATTTTTGAGGATTTGAAAAAAATTCTAAATTAAAAAAAAACATGGGTTATAGCCCATCGTTTTTTTAATTTTTGAAAAAAATGTTATCCTCGTTTTTCATCATTCTTGAACATGGGCTATAGCCCCTACCGTACGGCATACTATAGCACGCCGTTTTTCATCATTTTTGAGGATTTGAAAAAAATGCAAAATTTCAAAAAGTATGGGTTATAACCCATCGTTTTTTGAATTTTTGAAAAAAATGTTATCCTCGTTTTTCATCGTTTTTGAACATGGGCTATAGCCCCTACCGTACGGCATACTATAGCACGCCGTTTTTCATCATTTTTGAGGATTTGAAAAAAAATAAAAATTTCAAAAACATGGGTTATAGCCCATCGTTTTTTGAATTTTTGAAAAAAATGTTATCCTCAGTTTTCATCGTTTTTGAACATGGGCTATAGCCCCTACCGTACGGCATACTATAGCACGCCGTTTTCCATCATTTTTGAGGATTTGAAAAAAAATCTAAATTTAAAAAAACATGGGTTATAGCCCATCGTTTTTTGAATTTTTGAAAAGAATGTTATCCTCGTTTTTCATCGTTTTTGAACATGGGCTATAGCCCCTACCGTACGGCATACTATAGCACGCCGTTTTTCATCATTTTTGAGGATTTGAAAAAAAATCTAAATTTCAAAAACATGGGTTATAGCCCATCGTTTTTTGAATTTTTGAAAAAAATGTTATCCTTGTTTTTCATCGTTTTTGAACATGGGCTATAGCCCCTACCGTACGGCATACAATAGCACGCCGTTTTTCATCATTTTTGAGGATTTGAAAAAATTTCAAAATTTCAAAAAACATGGGTTATAGCCCATCGTTTTTTTATTTTTTGAATAAAATGTTATCCTCGTTTTTCATCGTTTTTGAACATGGGCTATAGCCCCTACCGTACGGCATATTATAGCACGCCGTTTTTCATCATTTTTGAGGATTTGAAAAAAATTCTAAATTTAAAAAAAACATGGGTTATAGCCCATCGTTTTTTTAATTTTTGAAAAAAATGTTATCCTCGTTTTTCATCATTCTTGAACATGGGCTATAGCCCCTACCGTACGGCATACTATAGCACGCCGTTTTTCATCATTTTTGAGGATTTGAAAAAAATGCAAAATTTCAAAAAGTATGGGTTATAACCCATCGTTTTTTGAATTTTTGAAAAAAATGTTATCCTCGTTTTTCATCGTTTTTGAACATGGGCTATAGCCCCTACCGTACGGCATACTATAGCACGCCGTTTTTCATAATTTTTGAGGATTTGAAAAAAATTCAAAATTTCAAAAAACATGGGTTATAGCCCATCGTTTTTAGAATTTTTGAAAAAAATGTTATCCTCGTTTTTCATCGTTTTTGAACATGGGCTATAGCCCCTACCGTACGGCATACTATAGCACGCCGTTTTTCATCATTTTTGAGGATTTGAAAAAAATTCAAAATTTCAAAAAACATGGGTTATAGCCCATCGTGTTTTTAATTTTTGAAAAAAATGTTATCCTCGTTTTTCATCGTTTTTTAACATGGGCTATAGCCCCTACCGTACGGCATACTATAGCACGCCGTTTTTCATCATTTTTGAGGATTTGAAAAAAATTCAAAATTTCAAAAAACATGGGTTATAGCCCATCGTTTTTTGAATTTTTGAAAAAAAAATTATCCTCGTTTTTCATCGTTTTTGAACATGGGCTATAGCCCCTACCGTACGGCATACTATAGCACGCCGTTTTTCATCATTTTTTAGGATTTGAAAAAAAATAAAAAAATAAAAAAAACATGGGTTATAGCCCATGGTTTTTCTAATGATTGAAAAAAATGTTATCCTCGTTTTTCATCGTTTTTGAACATGGGCTATAGCCCCTACCGTACGGCATACTATAGCACACCGTTTTTCATCATTTTTGAGGATTTGAAAAAAAATCAAAATTTCAAAAACATGTGTTATAGCCCATCGTTTTTTGAATTTTTGATGTTTTTTTCAACCTCGTTTTTCATCATTTTTGAACATGGGCTATAGCCCCAACCGTACGGCATACTATAGCACGCCGTTTTTCATTATTTTTGAGGATTTGAAAAAAATGAAAAATTCAAAAAACATGGGTTATAGCCCATCGTTTTTTGAATTTTAGATTTTTTTTTCATCCTCGCTTTTCATCATTTTTGAACATGGGCTATAGCCCCTAACGTACGGCATACTATAGCACGCGTTTTTCATAATTTCTGAGGATTTGAAAAAATTTCAAAATTTCAAAAAACATGGGTTATAGCCCATCGTTTTTTGAAATTTGTCTTTTTTACCTCGTTTTTCATCATTTTTTAACATGGGCTATAGCCCCTACCGTACGGCATACTATAGCACGCAGTTTTTCATCATTTTTGAGGATTTGAAAAAAAATCAAACTTTCAAAAAACATGGGTTATAGCCCATAGTTTTTTGAATTTTTGATTATTTTTTTTAACCTCGTTTTTCATCATTTTTTAACATGGGCTATAGCCCCTACCGTACGGCATACTATAGCACGCAGTTTTTCATCATTTTTGAGGATTTGAAAAAAAATCAAAATTTCAAAAAACATGGGTTATAGCCCATAGTTTTTTGAATTTTTGATTATTTTTTTTAACCTCGTTTTTCATCATTTTTGAACATGGGCTATAGCCCCTACCGTACGGCATACTATAGCACACAGTTTTTCATCATTTTTGAGGATTTGAAAAAAAATCTAAATTTAAAAAAACATGGGTTATAGCCCATCGTTTTTTTAATTTTTGAAAAAATATTTAACCTCGTTTTTCATCATTTTTGAACATGGGCTATAGCCCCTACCGTGCGGCATACTATAGCACGCCGTTTTTCAACATTTTTGAGGATTTGAAAAAAGAATAATAATAATTAAAAAAACATGGGTTATAGCCCATCGTTTTTTTAATTTATTTTTAAACCTCGTTTTTCATTATTTTTGAACATGGGCTATAGCCCCTACCGTACGGCATACTATAGCACGGCGTTTTTCATAATTTTTTAGGATTTGAAAAAAAATCTAAAAATCAAAAAACATGGGTTATAGCCCATCGTTTTTTGAATTTTTGATTTTTTTTTACCTCGTTTTTCATCATTTTTGAACATGGGCTATAGCCCCTACCGTACGGCATACTATAGCACACAGTTTTTCATCATTTTTGAGGATTTGAAAAAAAATAAAAATTTAAAAAAACATGGGTTATAGCCCATCGTTTTTAGAATTTTAGAATTTCTTTTTAACCTCGTTTTCCATCATTTTTGAACATGGGCTATAGCCGCTACCGTACGGCATACTATAGCACGCCGTTTTTCATGATTTTTGAGGATTTGAAAAATTTTCAAAATTTCAAAAAACATGGGTTATAGCCCATCGTTTTTTGAATTTTTGAACATAGGCTATAGCCCCTACAGTACGGCTGTTACATTCCCTTAGTAGGTCTAGGGGTATTAATAAGAGATGCAACACGGCTGGCACGAGAATTGTGATTTATTCAACGTGATTGTGAAAAGTATATAATAATAAACAATAAAGAGTACAACTTGAAGGCAAACGAAAGACAGGCTATATGGGGCAACTTAAAATAAACCATCAAAACTATCTAGCCCTATTCTAAAGTATCACACAACACTCTGACCTAACTCTAACCAACAAATGAAATGAAAAGGGTTACACAAATTCAATCTACCTAAACTGTCTACACTAACTACTGCCCTAACAAAGGTTTACAAAAAGTAAGCCCCCATACGCCGTATTTATATATATTATATTATATACTATATATCTCTATATATATATATAACTATAATATCAGTTGTATCTTTAGTTCAAAAATCACAGATCACTATATATTATATTATATACTATATATCTCTCTATATATATATAATTATAATATCAGTGGTATTTTCAGCTCAGAATAACACAGATCACAGAGTATATGGCTCAGGGGACTCCACACAGGTTTAGCCCCTGGCCTATATGCTTTAAACAGTTGTTTTAACCTCGAGCATTAACTAGCTCCTACATGGACAGAGTACTGCACAGTATGAGTGACAGAGAGACAATGCCAACGATCAAGCGGCACAGCTGCTGTTAAGTAGGGTTCCCAGGCTGGTCCTCTGAGAGCGGATTGGTTCCTGGTGACGAGGGGGTGGGTAGACAGAAGGGAGGTTGATGGTTCGTCTCCGCCTCCACGCCCCACAGCAGACCTGTGACTTGAAAGGACTAATCAGTACTCTATTCATAAAGTACCCTACTCTTACTCGTTGTACCCTATATAATATATATATATATATATATATATATATATATATATACATAACCACGTTATCATATACCATACACATATATATATATACTTGAACACCATAATATATATACACATAATCACGTTATCATAATACCATATATATATAAACATAATCCCCGATTATGTAACAACGGCATACAATAGCACGCCGTTTTTCATCATTTTTGAGGATTTGAAAAAAAAGAAACATGGGTTATAGCCCATCGTTTTTAGATTTTTTCTTTTTTTTTTTACCTCGTTTTTCATCATTTTTGAACATGGGCTATAGCCCCTACCATACGGCATACTATAGCACGCCGTTTTTCATCATTTTTGAGGATTTGAAAAACATTCAAAATTTCAAAAAACATGGGTTAAAGCCCATCATTTTTTGAATTTTTTGAATTTTTTTTAACCTCGTTTTTCATCATTTTTGAACATGGGCTATAGCCCCTACCGTACGGCATACTATAGCACGCCGTTTTTAATAATTTTTGAGGATTTGAAAAGAATTCAAAATTTCAAAAACATGGCTTATAGCCCATCGTTTTTTGAATTTCTGAAAAAAAAATTAACCTTGTTTTCATCATTTTTGAACATGGGCTATAGCCCCTACCGTACGGCATACTATAGCACGCCGTTTTTCATCATTTTTGAGGATTTGAAGAAAAATCAAAATTTCAAAAAACATAGGTTATAGCCCATCATTTTTGAAATTTTGAAAAAAACATTAACCTAGTTTTTCATCATTTTTGAACATGGGCTATAGCCCCTACCGTACGGCATACTATAGCACGCCGTTATTCATCATTTGAGGATTTGAAAAAAAATCTAAATTTCAAAAAACATGGGTTATAGCCCATCGTTTTTTGAATTTTTGAAAAAAAAAATAACCTCATTTTTCATCATTTTTTAACATGGGCTATAGCCCCTACCGTACGGCATACTATAGCACGCCGTTTTTCATCATTTTTGAGGATTTGAAAAAAAATCAAAATTTCAAAAAACATGGGTTATAGGCTTATAGCCCATCGTTTTTTGAATTTTTGAAAAAAAGAAATTACCTCGTTTTTCATCATTTTTGAACATGGGCTCTAGCCCCTACCGTACGACATACTATAGCACGCCGTTTTTCATCATTTTCGAGGATTTGAAAAAAATTCAAAATTTCAAAAAACATTTTTTGATTTTTTTTTTTTTTTTTAACCTCGTTTTTCATCATTTTTGAACATGGGCTATAGCCCCTACCGTACGGCATACTATAGCACGCCGTTTTTCATCATTTTTGAGGATAAAAAAGAAAAAGAAAAAAAAAGAAAAGGGTTATAGCCCATTGTTTTTTTTATTTTTGATTTTTGTTTTTAACCTCGTTTTTCATCATTTTTAAACATGGGCTATAGCCCCTACCATACGGCATACTATAGCACGCCGTTTTTCATCATTTTTGAGGATTTGAAAAAAATTCAACATTTCAAAAAACATGGGTTATAGCCCATCGTTTTGTTAATTTTAGATTTTTTTTTTAACCTCGTTTTTCATCATTTTTGAACATGGGCTATAGCCCCTACCATACGGCATACTATAGCACGCCGTTTTTCATCATTTTTGAGGATTTGAAAAAAAATCAAAATTTCAAAAAACATGGGTTAAAGCCCATCGTTTTTTGATTTTTTGAAAAAAAATGTAACCTCGTTTTTTTTCATCATTTTTGAACATGGGCTATAGCCCCTACCGTACGGCATACTATAGCACGCCGTTTTTCATCATTTTCGAGGATTTGAAGAAAAATCTAAATTTCAAAAAACATAGGTTATAGCCCATCATTTTTGAAATTTTGAAAAAAACATTAACCTCGTTTTTCATCATTTTTGAACATGGGCTATAGCCCCTACCGTACGGCATACTATAGCACGCCGTTATTCATCATTTGAGGATTTGAAAAAAAATCTAAATTTAAAAAAACATGGGTTATAGCCCATCGTTTTTTGAATTTTTGAAAAAAAAATTAACCTCGTTTTTCATCATTTTTGAACATGGGCTATAGCCCCTACCGTACGGCATACTATAGCACGCCGTTTTTCATCATTTGTGAGGATTTGAAATAAATATACACATTATATATAGCCTACATCAGAGCTATGTGAAAATAACCGATCTACAAGCTCACAGTGTTGGGTGAACTATTACAGGCAGGGTGGAACAAAAAAAATAACGTGTTATTAGACAAAATCTGCTATGTGAAAATAGCCAATCTACAAGCTTCTAGATTTGATTATTATAGGCTATTTGTCTAGCATGGACAATCTGTAAGAGATAGCACACAATTTATAGCCTATTATAAAATCCCAGGTTGATATGATACACAATCCTCTGTGATCACCAACTCACCAGAACATCTCACATTAAAAACGTTTGGATTGTCATGTTCGAAAGTATTCTACATGCAACACTGAGCCTGTAAGCTGTGTGATGCTAACGCGCTAACACCGTTAGCATGGTCTGTCTTGGTCAAATAAAAAACGGGCAATCTAGACACACAAGGTTACATGAGTTTATAATGTTACATCGTGTGTTTCTGTGGTAAACAACTCACGTTAGGTCTCCGCACACTGTACGTTGCTATGGTAACCTGTCAGTCATCAAATGCGTGGTCCCCACTGTTAGCATGTGTGCTATCAGTCAAAAGCTGAGATAGATATAAAACTCCTGGCCAAAATGCCATACAAAACACAACACCTAAAATCAGAAGGTTATTGTGACCTATTTAGCACAAACAGACCAACATGATTTGCTTGCTGGACCTATAATGCATTTATTTGCATTACATTTCCACTGGCCCATATAAATAAAAAGCAAGATGGCTGCCGTCAACTTGCGTCAAGTCATGCCATTGGCCAGTTAAAGAAGCCGGGATCTTCCCCAGCTTCCGTCATTGCTCAGTTAATGAAGCCTGGAGTGCCGTGAATGGTGGATTAATGAAGCCCCCTCCTGTGATTCGTCAGTTAATGAAGCTCGAAGCCCTGTGAATGGTCAGTTAATGAAGCCCCTTACAGTCTTTCGGCTTGCAAGTGTCAAACCAGTATTTATTTTTTACATTGACTGTTACTTGTTACTTCTTAAACAAAAAAACTTATAACGTTTTTCACCCAGTGAGATCAGCCTAAGAGTCATAGGATTTTCTGTACCTCATTTCAACTGCCGAAAGCCTGTATTGAACCAGGGACCTTTAGATCTTCAGTCTAATGCTCTACCAACTGCACTAATTCGGTGTCACATCCAGAATATATTTTTCAATTGATTGTTAGTTCTTAAACAAATAAACTCAAAAATACAAAATCACCATGGGCTATAGTCCATGGTCTCGGAGTGATTTTCGTCTTTTTTTTAAATCCTCAGGAATGTAGATAAACGGCGTGCTATAGTATGCCGTCCGAGATTGGCTATAGCCCATGGTCAAAAATGATGAAAAACGAGGATTAAAAAAAAAGACAAAAATCACTCCGAGACCATGGGCTATAGTCCATGGTCTCGGAGTGATTTTCGTCTTTTTTTAAATCCTCAAGAATGTACAGTATAGCTAGTGCTATCCATCGATGCATTGTCGTTGGTCTGAGGAAGTGGTCCCCCCCCCTCCATGTCCCTGCACGGGCCTGTTTAACTATGACCCCAGGTTGACCACATCATCCACTCCATTCAACAATCAATAGGGCCTCATTTATGCAGCCAGCCGACAGACCTCCTGATCTACTGCTGCATGGGTGTGTGTACATGCATGCACACCCATATGTCAGTGTGCACATGTATATGTTTGTATACATGCAGCAGCACATGCTGCTTCTCTCATCGGGGTGTTCTACACAGTATATGCACATACAGTATCTTCACTGTCCAGCACAAACCTTGCATTTACATATTTTCAACAATTCTTTTGTAATTGAAATCCCCTACTTTGCTGTACAAGAGTGTTGCGCAAAAGTATAGCAAAAATAGACGATCTACGAGCTCACAACGCAATGGCCTTGCGATGTGATGCACTGTAAGCTTGTAGATCAGCTATTTCCGCTATTTTTAGAAACGTTTTTAGTAAGTATAAGTGGTTAGGTAAGTGGATTAAGAGCTTCTGTGACCAAATAACACCTCTCCACAGTATCCATTGGAACACATCTAGTTCTTTCCAGTTCTCCTGAAAAGTATAACGGTTTTGGACATACATACAAGGTTTCCGACTGACAGTGTGTGTGTATGTGTGTGTGTGTGTGTGTGTGTGTGTGTGTGTGTGTGTGTGTGTGTGTGTGTGTGTGTGTGTGTGTGTGTGTGTGTGTGTGTGTGTGTGCGTGTGCGTGCGTGCGTGTGTGTGTGTGTGTGTGTGTGTGTGTGCGTGTGTGTGTCTGTCATTAGCCCTGTGATTGACAATATCCTCGCATTTCCACCTCGGGCCTGCCCTCCTCTTCGTCCCTGTATTGACCTTGCTGTCAGACGTCTGTCGATGGCCCTTCCTCCTGTCATCAATAGCTGGGACTTTCTCAGGATGGACACTCACCTCCTCTCTCTACTGTACAGGCTTATCTGCATCTACAGAGCAAACATGGAGTCTGTCAGAACCTCACTGTTCACTTATCTCTGAGAGGTAACCAGATGGACCCTCCGTGCACGCTCTCTCACAGTTAAATGAACACTGTGCAGTATCAGGTGCCATTGTCAGGTGTTGTGCTCCTGAGAATAGAAATCAAAATCTTGTTATTTGACATAAGCTCCAAAGTAGAGAAGAAAACGTATTTATTTTTCACTCCCTCTATTTTAGACCCCCATTCCATTGCCCTCTATATAACCCCCCTCTCTCTCTTTCTTATCTGGGGTTTGCATTTAACTCCAGTGAAAGAAATGAGTGCTGAGGTGGCAGGCAGCGGAAGAAAAAAAAAGCAAAAAAAAAAAAAAAAAGAATAGAGGATGACAAAGGAGAGGAGAATATGAGCGAGATAAAGGAAGAGTGGATGAGGTAGAGGAGAGAGCAGAGGGAGGGGAAAGTGAGAAGGGGAGATAGGAGAGAATGACAGATGGGTCCAAAGAAGAAAAGGGCTGCTGGGTTCAGCAATGCTGCAGAGCTGGGTCCTGATTTAGCCTGTCGGAGCATATGACAGCTTTACTGTGGGGTGTGTGCGTGCGTGCGTGTGTGCGTACGTGCATGCAAGTCCTTGCACGCCGTCTTTAAGCAAGTGCGTTTGTGTGCCAGTGCAGCGTGTGCGTGCGTGCCTTGGCACCATGCCAATGTTTACCTTGGATATTTTGTGTGTGTGCCGGTTTACTGTGTGTGTGTGTGTGTGTGTGTGTGTGTGTTCAATGTAGGACAGTTCCTCCACCTGTTATCCCTCCATTCTTCTCCCTCCCTCCCACTATCCATCTCTTGTTGACTCAACAGCTGATAAACGGTCGGCCTGTTCATTTGCGTGGGCGTCGTGTATGTTTACTTTAGCCCCGGCGCGTGTTGGCTTAAAGCTTACCTCGGATTGCTCGCCAATCTTAAATGCGTCGAAATTTGTTGACGCACGTTCGTCCGCTCCTTTGTTCATCGCGGATCGTTCTCAAATGATACGTCGCCCCCTGGTATGCGGGGGGTTTCTCAAATTGCTTGCTTGGACAAACATCATTACAAAAAGGAAAATGGAGTACAGTAGTGCGTGTGGATATGCTCCACATCGCTCACCTTATTTTGTTTCTTTATGTTCGTAGCATTTCTTTTTTTCCGCTCTTCAGATGAAACCCCATCCTCCTCTTCCTCTCCTGTTGGAAGTGGCTCCAGCTCCCTCCTTGTAATTTGTCCACTTCCTTGGTTCTCTGGGTTCGGCTGTGATGTCTGGAGCCAAGGTTATAGGTCGGAGCGGACCAGGTGTGCTATCTGGCGTCAGCTAGCTTGGCTGCTCGATTCCCGCATGCTTGCATTTTCTCGGGAGGAGAGCCGTGTAGCCCAGCGTGAGGACATGCTGCTCCCTTGTTCTCTCCGTTTTGGGGTCTTATGTTAAATGGCTTGGGTCCAGCAACCTTGTAAATGACATTGGCTATGAAATTATGAATTATTAAGGGAGGCGGTTGAGACAGTAGGTTAGTAGAAATTTATTTTGACCTTACATGCAGCACTGCTTCTATGGTGCATGCACGAGTTTATGCACATCTCTTCAATAATACAATTCCGCTGTAGTGCAGACCCATTGTAAATAGTGTTAACTGAACTCAGAGGATGAACATTTGTACATCCTCTGAGTTCAATTAAACCTGAGGACAGAGTGGGCTGAATGAAAAGCCACAGTTTGCACATTTCATTGTTGAATCTGGCGGTCCAGAATTCCAAAGCGACTATCCTGATCCTATCTTTGATTCAATCTGTTCTTCTTCCTGAACCCTAAATCATAAAATTTCCGTTACTCGGGCCACGAGGCTGCCAATAGCAGATGTCTGGCTGCTCGGTTAGAGTCCTGTTCTGTGCTACTGCATGCAGATGACCCGGGGATTGTGAGGCGGAGGCCCGCAGACTGCAGACTGTACCGTGCCAGGCGGTTCGTCTGAAATGGAAGATGTGAGATCGTGCCTGTCACAGACAATTGGTTGTGAATCAAGGAAGACGTTTACCTTCGAAAGCACGCACAAAACAGCAGGGGAGGACTTTGGTGCTTACGCATGCAGGACAGACAGCGCACACGCACACGCACACACACACACACACACACACACTGTTACTGGGGCAATAACGCAAACACAAGGCCCTAATTCCTTGCTGATTTCTCCATGAAAAGCTAGCAGGACTCTGTCCTGTCTTTAAGCTGTCGAGGCGGATCACTGCTGCACTGAGATTGTAATGAGAGGCCAAAGCCCAAGGACATTGTAAACACAGCCAGGGACTTAACGAGGACTGTATAAGATTGCAGGAGCAACACCGGATCAATGTCAAAGCCGTTGTATACGGGCCGGGGACACGCTGCCGATGCACAGAAGATTTTCTTTTTTTTTATGTTTTCTTTTTTACAACGAATAGAGGTCAGCTGAGAGGGAGGGAGAGAGTTAGGGTAGGAGGGAGAGGGAGAAACATACAAATAAACCAATAAACAAGTACGGAGTGAAAGAGAGGAAGAGAGAGAGAGAGAGGGAGGATGTGTGATTCTTCGTGTGCTAACGTGCAGCTAGCTCTGACGTTCCATTCATCATGATTCAAGAATGACAGTGGGGGAGCAACGTTAGTGGAAACCACAATGTGATCGTTTCTCCCTCCTTCCCTCAGGCCTGTCATCTGGTTCCTCTGCCTTCTGGCTTTAGTTTGGTGACTGTTTAGTCTGCTCTGTGTGCGTGTGTGTGTGTGTGTGTGTGTGTGTGTGTGTGTGTGTGTGTGTGTGTGTGTGTGTGTGTGTGTGTGTGTGTGTGTGTGTGTGTGTGTGTGTGCATGTGTGCGCACCGCGCATGTGTGCACGCGTGCGTGCGTGCGTGCGTGCGTGCGCATGGACACAAAACACTGCACAAGTGCACCTTTTGACCTTTGTGTGTGAAATTGTGAATACCGTATGTACTCATGCACATGCATGAGTGTGAGCATAATCTTTGCCTGTGTATGTTTGTGCATGCATTTTTACATGCAAATTTGTCCTGTTTGTGTGCATATTTTTGGATTTCTGTGTGTGCGTCCGTGCGTGCATGTGACTTTGGTTGTGCAGCTTGTTTCTGGGCACGTGCCTATGTGTATGTGTACACATGATGCAGGCGTGTGCATGTCTGCGCCAAGAGACCGAGGCTGTCTGGACAGTAGAGGAGAGTGCGTTCTGAAATAGCACATGCTAAAGTCATTCCTTCACTCTGTAGTCCTCCATGCGGCCTGTTGCCCCCCAGGCTCTGCATGATGGCCTGGCATTTACACGTGTCCTCAAACGCGCACACACACACACACACACACGCACACACACACACACACGCACACATACACACATGCACACGCACACACTGTCCACCCTACACAAATATAACATAGAATAGGCTCTGTGCATAACTGTTGTCCCGATTTCCCAAGGGTGGCATATACTGTACGCGTTTCCTGTTCCCATAGTTTTGTTTGAATGACTCCTTCATACAGTATGTGTTTCCAGTCCTACAGTACAGTATATGCTGCCAGGCCACTCAAACCACAAAGCTATGAGAATATACCGGAACAGGAAACGGGCATGCCACCTCCAGGAAAACGAGGACTACAGTTATGCACACAGTCTGAGCCATTATGAGCGTGTATTGATTGAGACCATCCGACTCTGCCAAAGGTGTCACTCTGGAATCTCCCTCACTCGTTCCACTTCACCGCTCTTCTCAATTAGGCAGGAAGTGCCTTGGAGATAAAGGATCTGTCCCATTTCGGCTGCCAATTGTCACTTACCTGGTTGGCTAGATTGCAATCAGAAGGGGGTGTTGTTCTGATTGAAAGGCAAGGACACAAAAGGACAAAGAGGAAATCACTTAGGCAGCCTATTAGGGTTGGAATGGCCCCCTGCCTGCTACAATACAGTAACCTCTGATAATCTGGTACCGATAAGAGGAAAACAATGTGTGTGTGTGTGTGTGTGTGTGTGTGTGTGTGTGTGTGTGTGTGTGTGTGTGTGTGTGTGTGTGTGTGTGTGTGTGTGTGTGTGTGTGTGTGTGAGTGTGTGTGTGTGTGTGTGTGTGTGTGTGTGTGTGTGTGTGTGTGTGTGTGTGTGTGTGTGTGTGCGCGTCCACACTTGGGGTCTGAAAATTGAATTATAAGCCCTGGCCCCTGCAGTGTGACCACACTCTCCATATAGTTCCCGTTCTTGTCTTTGTTTCATTTCGTAATCAGTGTAGCCACATGCATTACACACACCACATGCAGCCCAACGCCTTCCCAAGGCTCTATATGTACTGGATGTACAATACAACACAACCAGTCACTTCAGGAACAACCTCAGAGGACTTAGTTCTGAGAAGTAGAACCCCTATAGAAGATTATGGTCCAGTGCAAGCATGAGGTCTTCTATTTTAGAATGAAGTGCTGGAATGTTCTGCATCACCAACACCCCACTAATCCTACACTAAACACCAGTGTGTGTGTGTGTGTGTGTGTGTGTGTGTGTGTGTGTGCGTGCGTGCGTGCGTTTGTGCATGCACATGCATGTGTGTGTGTGTGTGTGTATGTGTGTGTGTGTGTGTGTGTGTGTGTGTGTGTGTGTGTGTGTGTGTGTGTGTGTGTGTGTGTGTGTGACTACAGTAAGTGGGTGGAGATTGCCTGGGTTTGCGTACACATAAACAGTCAGGTGTGGGTCAACTGGATCTGTTAACAGATGGATTGATGCAGGGATCAATGGGTCAGTGATATTGTGTGTGTGTGTGTGTGTGTGTGTGTGTGTGTGTGTGTGTGTGTGTGTGTGTGTGTGTGTGTGTGTGTGTGTGTGTGTGTGTGTGTGTGTGTGTGTGTGTGTGTGTGTGCGTGCGTGCGTGAGCATGTATATAGCCTTTTGGACTATTTTGTAAATTAGATTTTCTAAAAAATACTCCATATTCATCATCATAACCTATGTGGAATTCTATTATTTTGCTCTTTGCAATAGCCTAGCTAACATATAGCATGCAATGACAACAGGGACAAGCATGTCAATTTGGTTGTGTTTTGAACACCCAAACTTTCAATTGGGATAAATTATCTAAAGAGCAGAATCTAAATCATAGTGTCAATACAAAAACATGTAAAAGCAAAAAGCAAAATACTCTCTTCCGTGGTTCAACAATGATATTCTTCAGATCATTAAAACATTGAGACCTTGCCCATAAACACTTTTTTAATAACAAACAACAATTTGAACTTGTTCTGTTCCTGCCAACACTCACGATTCTAGGAGGAGTCTCCCTACACTGACAACACTATCTCATTTAACTAATGATGATGATGCAATGCAAGGGTGTGAACTAGCCGACACCAAGCCGGGACTCTTGGATGGCCGCCCTCCAGTCCTTCCTACGAGGGTCTGGAGCTCTGCAGTGGGCCTGGCTCCACTGTCATGCCACAGTGGACCTTCCTATGGTCTGGAGCTCTGCAGTGGGCCTGGCTCCACTGTCATGCCACAGTGGACCTTCCTATGGTCTGGAGCTCTGCAGTGGGCCTGGCTCCACTGTCATGCCACAGTGGACCTTCCTATGGTCTGGAGCTCTGCAGTGGGCCTGGCTCCACTGTCATGCCACAGTGGACCTTCCTATGGTCTGGAGCTCTGCAGTGGGCCTGGCTCCACTGTCATGCCACAGTGGACCTTCCTATGGTCTGGAGCTCTGCAGTGGGCCTGGCTCCACTGTCATGCCACAGTGGACCTTCCTATGGTCTGGAGCTCTGCAGTGGGCCTGGCTCCACTGTCAGTGGTACGCTCCCTCCCCCTCCTATAGCTCAGCTCTGCAGTGGGCCTGGCTCCACTGTCATGCCACAGTGTGTCCACATCAGTGGTACGCCCCCTCCCCCGCCTAGCTGTGCCTTGGGTTGACTCCCACAGTATCAGCGGGCTCGTCATGGGTTTCCAGTGCCTAACAGTATAACTCAGTGCCCCGGCCAACCTCATCCTTCTCTCTCTCTGATGTTGTCCGTGACCCGACCCGTGTACTGCGTGTGTCCACGTCTTTGCCACGTACATCGGTAGTCTATAATGATTCTGATTGAAATTGATTGATTGATTTTTATTCAAGCACAAGTCAATACAAAAACTGTTACTGTGGACGGCACCATGATTAAGCTCACACTTGTTTACAACAGGGTCCACCATATTCAATTAATCAGAACATTTAGAGACGTACAAATAGAAGTTCTACTGTACACTGTTGCAACGAAGAGAGACGGTCGGAATGTCACTAAAATTGTTTCCACATGTGTCTCTCAATTGGCCCGTCCAACAATTGTTTGATGTGCTTATTCAAAATAAAATATAATTAGAACTTAATATTGGGTATAGGCAGGTAAAGCACATGTGTCATTACATTTTAATTGCTTTTGTTAGAAGGGACTTGTCGTGTCAAACTGCACAACATGCATGCAATTATTTTCTTGTACTTGTCATACTGCATCACATCATGGTCACAACCTATAATTTGAATTTACAAGCAGGTAGTAAAACCAGAAGAAACCAAAGATATGTTTCACCACTGACATAAAACACTTTACCTTTGAAATAATTATTTAACGACCTTCAGTCTTAAACTTGTTTTTCAATGTTTATGATGTGGAAGAGTTAAAGGACCACTTCACCACTTTTCAACATCACTTCATATAATTGGTCCTCACTAATTTTCATGATAAAACACAACCATTTTTTCTACTCAGTCTGTGTCTCATAGGAG
This sequence comes from Protomyctophum parallelum, assembly GCF_964188405.1. NCBI lineage: Eukaryota > Metazoa > Chordata > Actinopteri > Myctophiformes > Myctophidae > Protomyctophum > Protomyctophum parallelum. Next base: position 38,201,945 of record NC_139706.1, read on the forward strand.
GGCTGTGGGCAGTTCAGACATGCGTCCACCAGTGACATCATCGATAGGCAGATTTGTTTTAAAACAAGATTTGTTTTAAAATATATTAAGATTTTTATTATCGTGAGAATGATGGCTTTCATTATCGCATTGCAACTTTTCAGGTAAAGAAAGCCTGCCGTTTCTATTAGCATGGATTCCCCATTGATGATGTCACTGGTGGACGGGTTTCTGAACTGCCCACAGCCCTCCTATGAGACACAGACAAATTGTGATATTTTATCATGAGTGAGGACCAATTATAGGAATAGAAGTTGAAAAGTGGTGAAGTGGTCCTTTAAGGTTGAGTTCCACCTTACATTGTTATTATGTTGTTATTACCCTTTGCCTTATAATATGGCATGTTCTTACCATCTGAATATCATAGAGCCAACATGCCGTGGAACACTATTGTATGAATTGTATTTAATACAGCTTAGACTCGTGACACAAGCACTCCTGTATTATATCATTGTATAGGCTTTCTCCCTGCTTTAATCCGAGACCTTCTGTACCGCCACACTGAATGTATAGGATACTTCTACCACAAACTCATACAATATTATACCTCTTAAGTAAAGTGTATCTCCAACTCGTGTTTGTAACATTTACTGATACACAATTCCTCTGCAATAATCACCCATGTTTTCTGGGTTGATGATAGATGTCAGAGCTCTAGTAGAGCAACTGGTCTGGAGCTTCCATCAGTGGTCATTTACTTGATCCGAAGTAGACCACATTTGGTCAGTCTGTCTTTTCGGTAAGGGATTGATTGATTTATTTGAATTTGTTATTTCACACACTGTAGGTACATTTCAGAACGAAAGCACAAGTCAATACAAAACTGCTACTTTGAGGACGAAACCATGATAAAGCGTCGGTGGCTCAGGGGTAGAGTAGAGTGGCTGGATGGTATCCGTAAGGTTGCCAGTTTATTGTTGTTGTTATTTATAGTGAAAAAACAGGACATCATCATATAAAGAAAGTAAAAAAGGGAAAAACTGCCGTCTGTTGGTGCTCTTTGAGAGGGGTTTTTAAGGAGTCAAGGGATTCACATGTCTAATGGCTGTTCCACATTTTAGTGGCATAGGAGCTAAATTAATTTAATTCCTTGGGACTGTTTAGAATGACGGAAGGCCTGCAGGTCTGTTGATAAACAACGGTGTAATATTTAGAACGGAAAACACGAGCCATTCATTCGAGACCTTCTTCAGCAGAGAGTGTGCAGCTGCAGCCCTTTTGAATTGGAACATCAAAGTGGTGGGTGGGCTGAATTCTCTGTACGCTCTGATCTCTGATCTCGAAACCAGAGACCGATGGCAATGTTTTTAATAGATGACTCAAATTATGGCTAAAAGAAATCACTCACATGAATACATTCTGATTTGACTGGCCTATTGTTTTCATCATGTTGTCTCTGCTAATAGCTCATGTGTGTATTTAATTCTGACTAATGCTTTCCCCCCCTTTATTTGAATTGTACATTTTACTGGAGTCTTTCAAGCTGCCGTTGTGTGGAGAATTTACATGTTTGCTGAAACACAGGCAAAGTATGTAACTTTTGGCACTTTTACAAATAATGTCCTCTATAGCAGCCACTGAAGTAGTGTGGCTTTTATTTACCTGCAGAAACATATTGTCCTCTTGCTGTGTTTTGGTTTTGGTTGTTTGGGTCAAAGTTGTTTGGGCTACCAAAACAGGAAAACAGGACAAAAGAAAAAAGTACAAATCTTTACAATAACGTCATTTTTTGTAAGTAAATGTTGCAATCTTACAAGTAGAAGTCCCATATTATAAATGTACTTGAGTAAAAGTACAAAAGTAGCTTAAAGTACCAAAGTAAAAGTACTTGAGTAGAATGTAAATGTACTTAGTTACTTTCCACCACTGAATAACGTAGAACTACCACAGGCTAACGATGCTTTCATGTTGTGCGTCTGTGTGCCTCCATGATGAAGAATTGGATTGCTGTCGGTGTCAGACATCAAACATCATCAAAGCTACTCTTCACTCTCCCTCAGCTGTCCTCTCAACATTTCGCTTCTCTCCTTTTGGTCTTTTCGTTGGGTGATTGCTGCCTCTTTGTGTTGCCTGTGCGTGCATGTGTGAGTGCGTGCGTGCGTGCGTGCGTGAATGTATGTTTTTGTTTTTGTATGCCTGCTTTAATGCACCGCCCTCATCCATTAGTCACATCAATCCATACGTCAACATTGTCTCGAGTGGCTCTCTCTGCCTGTAGCTTACCTCTCTCATGTTCCGTCTACCTTTCTGGACCTCACTCCCATGTGCACTTTCCTCTCCCTCTGAGCCTGTCAGAGGTTTGCCTTTGTAATACTAACCAGGTGAGATGCAGTATAGGCCACATAAACTAACCTGTCATTGGGAACGTAAAACAAAAGAACTCCTCTTTTCACAGTGTGACCTCAATCACTGTTCGAGACTCCTTGTAGTTCTCAAGGGGCCTGGAAATAAGTCCGGACTTAACTGGACCCTAACTGGGCATTCCTGAACAATTACCATAATGTAAAAAAAAAAACTATAACCCTGGGCCGGCAAGAAACCACGTTGAATCGGGTTATAGTGTTGATTTCGGTCAGAAATTGAGAACTCTTAACTCCATTCTCAGATAGAGGCTTGGTTCTTCTGAACCATGGATTATTGGGCTCCAGAGGCAGGCTGGTATCATAGATACAGTATTTACCCCTCAAAGTGTCCTCTCTGGTGGGGTCGAGGTGACATTGAGGGGATGTGTAGACGGGATTAGACCAGAGTCAAGGACTATATGGGGAGTGGACGGCTGCATGAGGCATCAATGGAAACAGTGTGTGTGCGGCTGTGCGCGTGTGTGTGTGTGCGTGCATGCATGCAGCTTTTTTTTCTTTAGTTAGATCAAAGTGTGTGTAGTAGTGTGTTTGGGGGCTTTGCAGTGGCCAAACATGTGCGTGCGTGCGTGCGTGCGTGCGTGCGTGCGTGCGTACATGTGTGTGTGTGTGTGTGTGTGTGTGTGTGTGTGTGTGCATGCGTGCGTGCGTGCGTACGTGTGTGTGTGTGCGTGCGTGCGTGCGTGCGTACGTGTGTGTGTGTGTGTGTGTGTGCATGCGTGCGTGCATGCGTGTGTGTGATGAAGTGAGCTGTCCTGTCCTCCTCCAAAGGCCTGTAACTCAAGGTATTCATCAATCACTCCCTCTGTTCCTCCCTCTGCTGTCCTCTCCCATCTCTACCCCCCCTCTCTCCTCTCTCTCTCTGTCTCCACTCCTTGTTGCTCCCCTGCTCTTCCCTCTAACCCCTGTAGTCTTATAAACCATTTTCACTGCTGTTTCCCCTCGTCCTCCCTCGCCCCTTCCTTGCTTTCATGCCCACCCGCGTTGTATCTCTCTCTCTCTCTCTTTTGCTGTGTCTCGATCTGATCATCATCATCATCCTCATCCTCCTCATCACTGTCGGGTGGCTACAGATAAGCTCAATAATAATGTGCGTGTGTGTGTGTGTGAGTGTGTGTGTGTGTGTGTGTGTGTGTGTGTGTGTGTGTGTGTGTGTGTGTGTGTGTGTGTGTGTGTGTGTGTGTGTGTGTGTGTGTGTGTGTGTGTGTGTGTGTGTGTGTGTGCGTGCGTGCGTGCAGGATTGCCAAGGCATCTCTCCGCAGCGGTGATTTATGAGTGCATTTATAGCAGGTATGGTTGCCTAACAGTCACCTATCCAGGAGGATAGGAAACTCTTAATTTCCTTATGGACTTTTTACTGACATCGACTGTCAGTTCCAATGGGCCTCCTTCTTTTAAAGGATAGTCCCATAACAACTAGTAAAGCAACTCTCCCCACCCACCCTCTCTGTCTCTCTCGCTTTCTCCCCACGTGCCTTACAAATTACTGAGCTCAGCTGGATTGACCTTTTCAAGCTGCTAAGAAGTGAAAAATAAACATGTTTTCATCAGTTTAAAGTTGTGTGTGTGTGTGTGTGTGTGTGTGTGTGTGTGTGTGTGTGTGTGTGTGTGTGTGACTGTGTGTGTGTGTGTGTGTGTGTGTGTGTGTGTGTGTGTGTGTGTGTGTGTGTGTGTGTGTGTGTGTGTGTGTGTGTGTGTGTGTGTGTGTGTGTGTGTGTGTACTGTGCATGCGCGCGTGTGTACATGCTGTACTTGTTCCATTTTTTGCTGAGACCCAAAAGTCAGTGATACACAAACTCAGGTTTGTAAAAACTGTCCTGCATGAGATAATTGATTGGCATCTTTATTGACAAAATGCATATACAGTATCTGCCACGAGGATAAAACACAACAAAGCTTGAGAGGAGAGCTTATTTCCATTGTGGTCCTTAACAGTCCTTGGAGCGTGACAAATGAATTATCCGAAAATGTTGCTTTATCTTCACATTGTGTGTGGAAGTGGGCTGTACATCCATGACACAAACAGCACTTTAAATTAATGGTAATTAATTGCACAAAATACTCCCGGTGGGTGGTTGCTACATGTTTGGGGTCATGTCAGACTGAGGTACAGAGTTGCTGTGCATCAGGCTCCCTAAGGACAGAGATATAGGGGAACTGGGAAGTGAGGATAAAGTCTACTTTTAAAGTGTTCTGCTGTGTTTGTGGGGGAGATGTAAGGATGCAGCTATCCTCCTGACAGCTGGGTTGGTACAGCAGCTTTGAGGCATCCTTGAAACACTGATATATAACATGATATGTATACTTCACAGAACAGTAAACACAACAGTATACAGTATACGGTATAGTCTGGGAGTGCAGGGAAGGGAAAGGTGCAGCTGTTAAAGTTGGAGCTTAGGGTGTGTTTTGTTAAATATAAAACATTTTGAAATGGTGTTTGGTAAGCTGCTCAGCTACATGTTTTCAAATAATTGTTACAGTATATTACGAGGGTATAATCTTGTTGAAAAACGTGTGTTCTGCTATGGATTTGCACTCCTCTATTCTCTAGTTTCCATGGGATCAGGGATGCAATTAATGCAATTAAGTTACATAAGCCAAGCAATGTGTGACATATATTATTCTCTAGTTTCTATACGAACTGGTAATCGTGAAAATTAGAATGCAATTAAGTTACATAAGCCAAGCAACGTGTTAACCCATTTTGGGCGGGAACCACTTTTGGTGTTAGCATTATGTTATGCTTGCGCTACGAGCTTGTAGGTCTGCTATTTTAGAAATTCTTAAATTACAGATTAATTAATTAAAAATTTTTTTTTAATGTTAATCTGTTCATGCACTTCTACTTCAGCATTTGTTGTGTCTTAACAAACCATGCAAAAACTGTTCACCTGAAGAAGGATGGTGGCAAACATGGCTCAATAATTCTGGGTCATCATTGCAAAGCAGTGTGTGCACCCCTACTCTACGTAGGTCTAGACAAGTGTAAAACTCATTTCAGGTCATGGGAATGTACAGTGTGATGCGACATGAAAAAAACGAGGATATTTAGGGAGACCCATCACCCTTTCCATGAATAAACCATTTGAACATCGGCAGCACCCACAGATGGAGCAGAACTCCCACAGCTAGACTGGTTCCACCCGAATACACATTGTTGCTGTCGGGAAATGGAATGCTATTTTTCAGAAATAGCGAAAAGAGAAGATTGACAAGCTCACAATGCGTCGCAGAGCTTGTAGATCGGCTATTTTCACAAGGTTTGATTGACACTCTTGTAGGACGAAGTAGGGGCATTAACTGGTTCATTCTGCTTATTCTTAAATAATAAAATAACTAAGTGAGATTCCGATTTCTTCTGTTGTATTTCTAGTTTATAGAGCATGCAGGTCCTATTTTTTGTTAATTATTGCCTGCCTACATCAAATCATTTGCATTGTTAAATGACTCATTAGATATACAGTAGTCTTTGATTGCAGAGCACATCCCCTTCCAGTTCCGATGAGCTGCTTAAATATGTAGAAAACATTACCACGTCCGTCTCATTAGGCCTAATCTCTCAAGAACAGATTCCAAGCAGACCATTCATACCTATAGTTGCAAGCCAGTGTGCACTCCAAAAATATACACAAGCTCAAAACGCATTGCATTATTTATGACACATTGTTTATTTTGCGTTTTCTATGGCAGGTAGTGTATCTTTAAGAAGTAGGCCTACACCCTACAGCATGTATACTTCAGTTTTGTGGCTTTTGTCATGTGACCTCTTTCAGGAAGTCCACTAGATTCCATTGCAAACATTTAATGACACCAAGCCCCCAGAAAGGCTGGCCAATGTTGAAGCCACGAAGTGTAGTGGTCAAGGCTGGAACTGCAGGGGGGCCCGTGGATTTAGCATGATGAAACCCTGTGCAGCTGGGGTTTAACATTGAGCACTTCCGCATTTTTTGGGCAAAAAAAAAAAAAAAAGCGGAAGTAGAGCATTCTTCCGGGTCGTTCAAAACGCCACTGAGCAACTTACATCGAAATGAATAGCGGGGGGGGGGCAGTCCACACTCCTGCACACTATCCTTTATAACTCAATGTCTCCCTGCTTGGCAGTCAGTATCAAGGGTTGGATAGGGGGGTCAGATCAACTACAATGATTCCCAAGCGCGGCTGCGGCTCACAGCCCCGGAGAACAGATGCGGACAACAAATTTCACTGCGGTAATGTGTGTGACAAATAGTAGGACTCTGACTTTGTACTACCTGGTTAATTTCAAGTTGATTCAACGTACTTATCTGACTTTGTTGTACAGCTGCAGAAGGTTCTGTTTGTAATATTATTAATTGTGTTATGTAACAGCAACAGTGTTGAGGCCTTTGGGGCACAGCAGTAATTTGTAGTAAACCAATTTGACATTATATTGAAGAAAAGCGATGTGCTGCATTGTTTATTTTGCAATGCATATGTAAATGCGACAGTTACACGAGTAATTTAATTTACATGTTGTTTACAGTAAGCACAGTTTTTGCTCGCAGTTTTACACTTCTGACTGTCAATTAACCATGATGACTAAAGAGAGAACGGTCTCCAGAGTTTTGATGGAAGGAAGGTGTTTATACTTACTGCCAAGTTATAAACTCTACATAACGGGGGCGGCACATTTTTCTCTGCTTGCTGAGAACTCAAATATTTTCAACTTTGGAAAACATTTTTACTGTAGGTGAGCACCGTTTTCAGCCAGGGAAAAACACGTCTGTGTACATGGCCCCTTTTGTGTTACTGCACGTGCATGGAATGAAGAAAGAAAGCGTGTTTGGAACGGATGTCCTTGCAGTGAGTGAGTCATGCATCAATATTAAAACCTCCACAGAGACACCGGAGACACTCTGGTTCCGCCCACTTGCTCCAGGGCTTCAAGTGTATGGTCCATTCATCCTGTCAATCACCGTGTGTCTGTAGTGGCCAGTCACTTAAATGTCTTCCCCTCCTTTACCCCCCCTTCCCTCCCCTCCCCTCCCTCTCTCTCTCTTTTATTTATTTAACCTTTATTTAACCAGTAAAAACCACATTGAGACTGAAGTCTTTTTTACAAGTGTGAACTGGCCAAGACAAGAGGCAAAATAAGTGACACAGCTCTGCCAGTAACAAAAAAAATACACAACAAAAAACAGTACAGACATACAATGCTCATAAATACAGTACCCACTACCGAAGAAGCTCAAAGGGGAGAGAACAGGAACGTTTAGTAACGCGACCAATAAGGACTAATAAATAAAAACGAAGCAACGGAAATTGCTAGTAGACTAAAAAGCAAGCAGACATTTGCTATACGTCAAAGCAGGAGCTGTGTATGGGAAGTGTGCCCATGGCAATCCTTTTAAAGCTCACTAGGGGAATCACAGCAGCCAGTTTGAGTCTGGTCTGTAGACCAGGGTCCGAAATAATGCTTTTTTTCCCAGCCTCAGATTTTGTTGTCTGCCCGCCCCCCTGTTTCTCTTTTTTGCTGTCTCTCTGTCTCCCCCTCTAATCCCCCCCTCTCTCTCTCTCTCTTTCTCTCTCTCTATTTCTCTGTCTTATCTCTCACTCTCTCTCTCTGTCTGTCTGTCTTTCTTTCTCTCCCTCTCTTTCTCTCTCTGTCTCCTCTCCTCCCCTTCCCTTTGGTTCAGTGGCTCCTGTGTGTTCTCCGTGTTGTTAGTGTTGTTATTCAATTTCATGGAATCTATTCCCCAATAATCAATTTGCACAACATAGCCGTTAGTTATTACTGTTTGTCTCCGTCGCAAATGTCTTTGAATTCAATAATATTCTTTTTTGTCCTTTCTGCGTGATAATTGAAGCAATGGAGTGTGGCAGCACGTCTCTGAGTGTGTCTCTCTTTTCCCGTCTGCCTGTTGTACTTGTACTTACTCAGCAGTGCATTGAGTGTGTGTGTGTGTGTGTGTGTGTGTGTGTGTGTGTGTGTGTGTGTGTGTGTGTGTGTGTGTGTGTGTGTGTGTGTGTGTGTGTGTGCGTGCGTTCGTGCGTGCGTGCGTGCGTGAGCGCAGCACACACTGTATGATAACAGAGACAAAGGACCTTGTGTACCATTAGACCATGGTGGTCAATGAAGCTCTAAATGGCAGAATAATTATACCCTTGATGAAAACACATTGAAGAACAACGCAAAACACACACACACACACACACACACACACACACACACACACACACACACACACACACACACACACACACACATTCCCTCTGTGTCTGACTCAAACAATGTAATTAAAAGCAGAGTTCCTAAATGTTGTGAGAAGCCTCAGTGTTATTCAGGCGGGCCTCAAATTACTTTCCCATCCTTGAAAACACAACACCAATGAATCACACTTTTCACATTGAATGTAGGATCCGGTTGCAAAATTTGACAACGTTTTGCCCCTATAGTTTTCATTTCCTAATGCTGACCGCTCTCTCTCTCCCTCTTTTATTTCTTTACTGTCACCTTCCATGTCTTCCTCCATCCATCCTCCTGCTACCTGGTGATTCTGCTCTCTCTCTCTCTCTCTCTCTCTCTCTCTCTCTCACAGTACACACACACACACACACACACACACACACACACACACACACACACACACACACACACACACACACACTGTACTGATGAGCTCTGTGCAGCCTTTTCCTCAGCTGGCTGCTTAGTACTTAATAATGAAAATGCAGAAAGACACGTTAGAATGTTGTATGTGTTCTTTGGCTGCTCCCCAACCGACTACCACTCTGTGGCAGATTGAGCCTTTGGCGCCCCGAGTCCTGTATGTACCTTTGACTTCCATGCTATCATAGAGGACCCCCCACCCCACACACACACACACACACACACACACACACACACACACACACACACACACACTAAAAAAGAGGTTGTGCTGACAAAACCGGCCATCTGTTGTACAGTGTGCGAGAAGACATTAATCAGACAGCTCTTGACCGCAGCGGGCCTCTCTCAGACGGCCAGAAACATCCCTCTGTTCTCCCACAGTTTTGTGTCAACGTTGCCCCTCCGGTCTGCGGATGCCACAAAAGCCGCCCCTTTGTCTCAATGGTCTTTTAAAGAAGCTCCCGCGAATTAGGGACTCGCAGTGGCAGCGGACCCCCCCCCCCCCCCCCCCCGCCGCTGTGATGTGATGTGACAGGCTACTGTTTACCAAACTCTCCCTCTCCCTCCTTCTTCTCTCCCCTCCGTCATCTTGCCTTTCTCTCCTTCTGATTCTCACACACAAAGGAAGGCTGCATGCCTGGAGTACAGAGGAAGCCCCAAGGCAAACACAGGCTCCGGCAGAAGGCCATTGATGGACACTGTATTGACACAAACGCTGAAAGACACTTCCACTGGATGGAGAGAGAGGAGACAGAGAGAGGAGACACTTCCACTGGATGGAATGGAGGGAGACAGAGAGAGGAGACACTTCCACTGGATGGGAAGGGAGGGAGACAGAGAGAGGAGACACTTCCACTGGATGGGAAGGGAGGGAGACAGAGAGAGGAGACACTTCCACTGGATGGGAAGGGAGGGAGACAGAGAGAGGAGACACTTCCACTGGATGGGAAGGGAGGGAGACAGAGAGAGGAGACACTTCCACTGGATGGGAAGGGAGGGAGACAGAGAGATGAGACACTTCCACTGGATGGGAAGGGAGGGAGACAGAGAGAGGAGACACTTCCACTGGATGGGAAGAGAGGGAGACAGAGAGAGGAGACACTTCCACTGGATGGGAAGGGAGGGAGACAGAGAGAGGAGACACTTCCACTGGATGGGAAGGGAGGGAGACAGAGAGATAAGACACTTCCACTGGATGGGAAGGGAGGGAGACAGAGAGAGGAGACACTTCCACTGGATGGGAAGGGAGGGAGACAGAGAGAGGAGACACTTCCACTGGATGGGAAGGGAGGGAGACAGAGAGAGGAGACACTTCCACTGGATGGGAAGGGAGGGAGACAGAGAGAGGAGACACTTCCACTGGATGGGAAGGGAGGGAGACAGAGAGAGGAGACACTTCCACTGGATGGGAAGGGAGGGAGACAGAGAGAGGAGACACTTCCACTGGATGGGAAGAGAGGGAGACAGAGAGAGGAGACACTTCCACTGGATGGGAAGAGAGGGAGACAGAGAGAGGAGACACTTCCACTGGATGGGAAGAGAGGGAGACAGAGAGAGGAGACACTTCTACTGGATGGGAAGAGAGGGAGACAGAGAGAGGAGACACTTCCACTGGGAAGGGAGGGAGACAGAGAGAGGAGACACTTCCACTGGATGGGAAGAGAGGGAGACAGAGAGAGGAGACACTTCCACTGGATGGGAAGAGAGGGAGACAGAGAGAGGAGACACTTCCACTGGATGGGAAGGGAGGGAGACAGAGAGAGGAGACACTTCCACTGGATGGGAAGAGAGGGAGACAGAGAGAGGAGACACTTCCACTGGATGGGAAGGGAGGGAGACAGAGAGATAAGACACTTCCACTGGATGGGAAGGGAGGGAGACAGAGAGAGGAGACACTTCCACTGGATGGGAAGGGAGGGAGACAGAGAGAGGAGACACTTCCACTGGATGGGATGGAGGGAGACAGAGAGATAAGACACTTCCACTGGATGGGAAGGGAGGGAGACAGAGAGAGGAGACACTTCTACTGGATGGGAAGAGAGGGAGACAGAGAGAGGAGACACTTCCACTGGATGGGAAGGGAGGGAGACAGAGAGAGGAGACACTTCCACTGGATGGGAAGGGAGGGAGACAGAGAGATAAGACACTTCCACTGGATGGGAAGGGAGGGAGACAGAGAGATAAGACACTTCCACTGGATGGGAAGGGAGGGAGACAGAGAGAGGAGACACTTCCACTGGATGGGAAGAGAGGGAGACAGAGAGATAAGACACTTCCACTGGATGGGAAGGGAGGGAGACAGAGAGAGAAGACACTTCCACTGGATGGGAAGGGAGGGAGACAGAGAGAGGAGACACTTCCACTGGATGGGAAGAGAGGGAGACAGAGAGATAAGACACTTCCACTGGATGGGAAGGGAGGGAGACAGAGAGAGGAGACACTTCCACTGGATGGGAAGAGAGGGAGACAGAGAGAGGAGACACTTCCACTGGATGGGAAGAGAGGGAGACAGAGAGATAAGACACTTCCACTGGATGGGAAGGGAGGGAGACAGAGAGAGGAGACACTTCCACTGGATGGGAAGGGAGGGAGACAGAGAGAGGAGACACTTCCACTGGATGGGAAGAGAGGGAGACAGAGAGATAAGACACTTCCACTGGATGGGAAGGGAGGGAGACAGAGAGAGGAGACACTTCCACTGGATGGGAAGGGAGGGAGACAGAGAGAGGAGACACTTCCACTGGATGGGAAGGGAGGGAGACAGAGAGAGGAGACACTTCCACTGGATGGGAAGGGAGGGAGACAGAGAGATAAGACACTTCCACTGGATGGGAAGGGAGGGAGACAGAGAGAGGAGACACTTCCACTGGATGGGAAGGGAGGGAGACAGAGAGAGGAGACACTTCCACTGGATGGGAAGGGAGGGAGACAGAGAGAGGAGACACTTCCACTGGATGGGAAGGGAGGGAGACAGAGAGATGAGACACTTCCACTGGATGGGAAGGGAGGGAGACAGAGAGAGGAGACACTTCCACTGGATGGGAAGGGAGGGAGACAGAGAGAGGAGACACTTCCACTGGATGGGAAGAGAGGGAGACAGAGAGATAAGACACTTCCACTGGATGGGAAGGGAGGGAGACAGAGAGAGGAGACACTTCCACTGGATGGGAAGGGAGGGTGACAGAGAGAGGAGACACTTCCACTGGATGGGAAGGGAGGGAGACAGAGAGAGGAGACACTTCCACTGGATGGGAAGGGAGGGAGACAGAGAGAGGAGACACTTCCACTGGATGGGAAGAGAGGGAGACAGAGAGAGGAGACACTTCCACTGGATGGGAAGGGAGGGAGACAGAGAGAGGAGACACTTCCACTGGATGGGAAGGGAGGGAGACAGAGAGAGGAGACACTTCCACTGGATGGGAAGGGAGGGAGACAGAGAGAGGAGACACTTCCACTGGATGGGAAGGGAGGGAGACAGAGAGAGGAGACACTTCCACTGGATGGGAAGGGAGGGAGACAGAGAGATAAGACACTTCCACTGGATGGGAAGGGAGGGAGACAGAGAGATAAGACACTTCCACTGGATGGGAAGGGAGGGAGACGGAGAGATGAGACACTTCCACTGGATGGGAAGGGAGGGAGACGGAGAGAGGAGACACTTCCACTGGATGGGAAGGGAGGGAGACAGAGAGAGGAGACACTTCCACTGGATGGGAAGGGAGGGAGACAGAGAGATGAGACACTTCCACTGGATGGGAAGGGAGGGAGACAGAGAGAGGAGACACTTCCACTGGATGGGAAGGGAGGGAGACAGAGAGAGGAGACACTTCCACTGGATGGGAAGAGAGGGAGACAGAGAGATAAGACACTTCCACTGGATGGGAAGGGAGGGAGACAGAGAGAGGAGACACTTCCACTGGATGGGAAGGGAGGGAGACAGAGAGAGGAGACACTTCCACTGGATGGGAAGGGAGGGAGACAGAGAGAGGAGACACTTCCACTGGATGGGAAGGGAGGGAGACAGAGAGAGGAGACACTTCCACTGGATGGGAAGGGAGGGAGACAGAGAGAGGAGACACTTCCACTGGATGGGAAGAGAGGGAGACAGAGAGAGGAGACACTTCCACCGGATGGGAAGGGAGGGAGACAGAGAGAGGAGACACTTCCACTGGATGGGAAGGGAGGGAGACAGAGAGAGGAGACACTTCCACTGGATGGGAAGGGAGGGAGACAGAGAGAGGAGACACTTCCACTGGATGGGAAGGGAGGGAGACAGAGAGAGGAGACACTTCCACTGGATGGGAAGGGAGGGAGACAGAGAGAGGAGACACTTCCACTGGATGGGAAGGGAGGGAGACAGAGAGAGGAGACACTTCTACTGGATGGGAAGGGAGGGAGACAGAGAGAGGAGACACTTCCACTGGATGGGAAGGGAGGGAGACAGAGAGATAAGACACTTCCACTGGATGGGAAGGGAGGGAGACAGAGAGAGGAGACACTTCCACTGGATGGGAAGGGAGGGAGACAGAGAGAGGAGACACTTCCACTGGATGGGAAGGGAGGGAGACAGAGAGATAAGACACTTCCACTGGATGGGAAGGGAGGGAGACAGAGAGAGAAGACACTTCCACTGGATGGGATGGAGGGAGGAGACAGAGAGAAGCGGAGGGAGAGATCCTGATTGGGGAAGTTTGTTCAATATAATATAAGTAAATTCCATGAGTATTAATTTAACTCTGAAAGTGTTTTAGTTTTAGAAAGAACCGAGGCTAGTCCTTTGTATAGTGTCTAGAGCGAGTCACAGTGTGTTGGATCTGATCCGAGAACAGTCGTGTGTGGTACTGGAAAGTAACTTAATTTAATTGCTTTTATTCGGTCCATAGTCACATTAAATCAAAATAATGAAGGTTGCACAATTCTCTCTATATAATAAAGAAGTTATTTATTAGGCCAATAGGCCTAAGCTGTCTTTTTGGTTTTCTCAATGCACATGAGACCACTTAGTGAAAGTGCCTGATGATGTGTGCATTTTGTGATGGTTTTCACACAATGCATTAATGCCTTTTTTCTTTTTTGGTGCCTTAGGAGAATTAGGAGACTTATTATCTGGTTAGCAATTAGCAGAGCAATCTACTCATTATCAAGCCCATTATCCCACTTTAATAGCATGCTTAATCAATCTAATTTGATCAATTATTACTGTTTAAGGAGGTAAGCGCCGCATAATGGCACAGCACTTTTAGGCAGACAGAGTGGAAATGATAAGAACTAAGTTATTTAGACTGTGTGGGGTGCATGTGATTAGAGAGAGAGAGAGAGAGAGAGATTGTGTGTACTGTAATGAAATTGGGTACGGTACACTGCAAAATCCTCAGTGTTTATTTAACTGGGACCAAATGTATACGCTTACTGGTCCATCTGGGAGTTCAATGAACACTGAGGATTTGTCTGTGTGTGTGTGTGCGTGCGTGTGTCAGGGAGTGCATGTGAACTGGTGCGTGTTGGGGGGGCAGGGCCGTGCACACAGTGGACCACAAAGACCAGAGCAGCTGGTCTGAGTGCAGCATAACGTTGTCCTCTGGAGATAAGACTTATCAAAAGACAGCATGCACCATTACACAGCTATTCCAGCACGCTAAAGCCCACCATTACACAAACTACTCATATATACACACACACGGACAGGTTATATGGCTGGAAGCACGCACGCACACGCATGCGCGCACGTACGCACGTACGCACTCACGCAAACACACATACACACGCACGCACGTGCACACACACACACACACACACACACACACACACACGCACACACATCACACACACACACACATCACACACACACACGTCATTGACCATGGATGCCCAGGCAGGATGCCCTGAAGGGGCATGGGTGTTGTTTTCAGATGGGACCCAGTGGTCCGTGCAGCCCTCGCCCCAGAGGGCACTGCGGTGTGTGTGTGTGTGTGCGTGTGTGTGTGTGTGTGTGTGTGTGTGACATGTGTGTGTGTGTGTGTGTGTGGTGGGTGGGGGGTTCGGGGCATTAATTACCTGTGTGCTGCTTCTTGCACTGAGGTCGCCCCCGTCGAGGGGCTAATTATTAGGAAAAGAGCTTTTTAATTTACCGCTGTCTGCCGCCATTCCTACGAGGTAAGGAACCATGTCTCTCAGCACTGTGCCTGTGTGTGTGCGCGCAAGTGTGTGCGTGCAAGTGTGTGTGTGTGTGTGCGTGCGTGCGTGCGTGTGTGTGTGTGTGTGTGTGTGAGTGTGTGTTTGCATGTGTGTGTGTGTGTGTGTGTGTGTGTGTGTGTGTGTGCGTGCGTGCGTGTGTGCGTGTGTGTGTGTGTGTGTGTGTGTGCGTGCGTGCGTGTGTGTGTGTGTGTGTGTGTGTGTGTGAATGGACACACACACAGCCCCTCACAGGTGGCCCTCCGGGTGACCCTGTGACCCCTGGTGGGACACACGCACTGTGATCTGCAGCCCTATTGTGTGCCTGTTGCCTGCAGCTGTCAATCACCTGAGGCGGGAGGAAGAGGAGGTATTAGGTAACACAGTGTGGTCGCCGGGCCACATGATGTCATACTGTATATACTGTACATATGTGGGAGGAATATATAGTGCAAGGAATGGCCAGTGTGACTCATATCATATTATATACACTGTGTGTGCGTAGAAAATTAGAAACATTCCACATGCAGAAACACGATTCCCAATGCGAAATTCCCCGCGTGCACTCGCGCGTTATGCATGAGCTCAAAAACCCACACAAATTGTCTTTGTGTCCCAAAGTCTCACTCCGTCCTGCCGCCCCTCACACACACACACACACACACACACACACACACACACACACACACACACACACACACACTACTACTATGAATAAGTAACCCCAAAATGCCTAATCCTAACCCCGATTTTGTAAGCCTAAATCTTTTTTATTTTATTTTCATCATAAAACAACCAGGAAAATTGTCCTCGCAATGTTGGGCTACAATGTGTACTACGCACACACACACACACACACACACACACACACACACACACACACCGCAGGGGGCCTAGCTGCTCCTCTCCTGCCTGAGATATTCTGTCAGGTCGCTCTGACCCTGCTGCTCTGTCAGCCCCGTCTGCAAATCAATGAACCACTCAGCAGACACCCCCCCCCCCCCTGCTTCACACACACACACACACACACACACACACACATACACACACACACCTCACCCAGCCACAGAACCTGCATGGGGTCCGGGTTTACTGACACACAAGTGATCTCTCAATCCGAGGGGAAGTAATCCATTTAGCCCCGTGCACGCGGCCTCCATTTTGGTTGCCTTTATTAAAACGAGCCCCCAGTCTGGGCGCGTCTGTGGGCTTTTTGAAGCGGCGGGATTTGCGAGGCGTCGAGGCTGAACTGATCGACGCACGGCTGGTTTGGTCCTTTCACTCCCACTGCTGAATGAGCCGGGTCACTCTCTGTTACACGCTCTCACATCTGCAACGTTGTCATTGTTATAGATCTGGGATGAACGTAATCTACTCCTGATGCTGTCGCTGTCGGGGAGAAACCTCATATCTCCACTGTTGAAGAACCCACACTAACAAAAGGAAACCGATTCCCAATCAGTTTTAACAATATTTCAATGAACAACAAAGTACAGAATGTCAAAGACCAATATTCATGCTCCTTCTGATGTTGGAAAATCTTCTGTTTTGGACAGGCTTTCTGAACTAGAGTTCAGAGAGTCAGGACATCTGGATTCTGGAGGTCCATGAGTTCTGAGACCGGCCATCAAAAGTTCGGAATTCCGGAAAAAGGTTTTAACGTCAGAAGGAGCATGTATATTTATGGGCTGTTTAGGCGGAAGCATTTGAAACATGAGTGACCCAACAACTCGAGAGACCCACTGTTGACCATCCATCTCGCCATCCATTCATCCATCTTATCTTTTCATCTTTCCATCTATTCTGCAGTTAGAGGGACATCTAACTTTCTAGTGAGAATAACGACTTGCACTAACTGCATTACCATCAGTCAACAACAGTCAGCTCCCTTCCCTCAGGGTTTGTAGTGGTTAGGTGTGATTGTAAATGGTGATATGAGACAGCAGTAAGTGGAGCCGAGCGGCTCAGAGCTCTGTGTTGTGTATGATATCAGGGAACAGAGCTATACATTTAAACATCTTGTGAGATGACAGCTACTTCTCATATCCAATCTCAGCAGTCAAATCAATAAATGGTGTCTGCGTTAAGAGGTCACGCCGTTGTTCATGCATGCACACAGTCACACATGTACTCGTGGGCACACACACACACTCAGACACACATACAAACACACACACACACACGCACATGCACGCAAATGCTCACGCACACACACACAGGTACAATGAGAAGCACACTGACACACATACAGATTGTGTTCGCATTCTCACACTCTCTGAAAGTGGCCATTGTTGCCATGGGAACAACCTGCCAAATCCTGTGAGTGAGACATATTTAAATGGAAATCTATCTGCCCCCCCCCCCCCCCCCCCCCCAAGAACCAGGACTCATTTCAGGATCTCCTCTCTGTTTCTCCCCTCCCTCCTCCCGTGTCTGGCTGCGTTTGGGCATGGCTGGTCGCACCGCAAAGAGAAGCGCCACTTTGAGCCTTTTCTATAAGCAGATTATCAAACCCTCTGCAAGGAGGAGGAGGGATGGGGAACGGAAACTAATCGTCACAGAGTTACAAAACCGCAACAATCACGTTTGGGTTGAGGGGAGAAAGAACGAAGAGGAGGGGGAGGGCTAGCAATGATTTAATTCAAATTGTGGTGTTGAAAAGGGAGACATTTTAATTCCAGATTTAATAGGGGCTTTTCACAAAGATACGGAGCGTTTTGGGAAGGGAGCTGAGTGTAGTGGAGGACAGCCAGCACAGAGGGAAACATGGAACACTGGAACAGGTTCCCAGAATGGTTGAGGGATACATCATACTGACTCATTCATTCAGAAACATCAGTTGGTTGGAGAAATAGCTTGATGGTTGAGGACGAAACAAGATCAGAGATTGAGGATGAGATGAGAGGAGATGCACTAACCAGGGTGTTGCCAGGGTTGTCTCTCTTATTCAGTCTGCAGAATAAGCATGCTTGTCTGAAACCAGCAGTGTGCGTATAATGATGTGGGATGATACTCACATGGAGTGAATGGAGTGAACTAAATAAAAATTCAGGCTGAGTGTCAGACCTTGCACACCTTCCACAATCTGAATAAAAGCACCGACCTGTATGGATGAGGCATCAATTATTTTAATAGTTTTGGTATAAAATATTTGCAGGCATATGGTGAATTCATGTCCAATTGAATTCAGATCAAGGTTGTGTGTGTGTGTGTGTGTGTGTGTGTGTGTGTGTGTGTGTGTGTGTGTGTGTGTGTGTGTGTGTGTGTGTGTACCGTATGTCTTCTGTTTGTGGGTATACTGTGTGTCTGTGTACTGTATGTGTGTGTGGGAGTCTATTTTCAGGATGTGTATGTGGGAGACTACACCCTGTCCGTCTGTCCATGTCCGTCCATCCGCAGTCCGCCTGTTATAGCGCCACCAGGAGGCAGATTTTTGCAAAACACATTTGTTTATGTCCAAACTTCACGCACATCGGTACACATTATCTCTGTAGTCATTTGATCAAGTCGGATCTATCCGGTTTTTCGTATTCCATCTGATTGGCTATTGATTGGCATCTAAAATTTGCAGGAGTGCTTTGCTTTGAACAAAATGCTTCAAATCATGAACCCAGCGATTCCACTCACCTCTATAACGACTGAATTCTGAACATTGCTGGCCCACAATAACCTACCTGCCTCCGAAGAGCAGTTTTTCTAGTTGGTTCTGCAATGAAGTTTATTTTTAAAACTTAGATCTCTTTGCCAAAAATATCCGATATACAAGCTTACAATGCGTCACAACACGATGCGTTGTGTGAGCTTTTAGATCTATTAATGTATCTATTAATGTTACCCCGGCCCAGAATATGGCTGCTGGGGTTCAAGTATACAAAAACTGTGTATATATATTATTCTTTTCAGGACGGCCCTTATTTTTTTTGGAAATAAGGAATGAATTTCAGATAGTTGGCAATCCTCGCCATGCGCTAGCCTTGAGCCTTGAGCTGATAACTTGGCCCGTTCCCATTTGCCTGGACCAGCACCCCTGTGGAGTAACACAGTGCAGGGCTTCTGTTACTGCACAGCCCACAGCCTCTCTCTCTCCTCAGTGTTTACCCACACTTTACTCTGAAGGAAAGAACAAATTAATCAGCCAGAGCCTCCCGTACAGCACTGCTGTTGGTGACTAATGATAGTTTGATGTTAATTTGTACACCTTGGAGAGAGTCTCCTGTGATATTTAAGTATGTGTGCTGTGCCTGTGTGTGGGCCCATTGTGTGTGTGTGTGTGTGTGTGTGTGTGTGTGTGTGTGTGTGTGTGTGTGTGTGTGTGTGTGTGTGTGTGTGTGTGTGTGTGTGTGTGTGTGTGTGTGTGTGTGTGTGCGTCTGTGCATGCATGATGTGTTTGCCTGTGTATTACTGTGTCTGTACTTGTGTGGGTGTTTATTTGCATGTACTGTGGCGTGGGTGGGGAATGGGAATGCCTATTTGATTGATTGATTGATTGATTTTATTGATCTGACTGCCTTTTGCAGCCCATCCCTTACGGATTTATTCAGACACAATTTACAGTACTATATATTTCCTGTGCCAACACGCTGACACCAAAATATTAAACAAAACCCAGCAAGCCAAATGACGTCATGATGACGTTATGATGACGACCTCCGGTGACGTTCAGGACTAGGCCAGATCACAGCCCATATGGGGATGATCTTATGTCATTTCCAGGACGTCTTCACCATAAATAATATAGCTTATTCTGGGCCAGATCTGACTAGTTATGATGACTTAAGCTGATGTGGCCTCGATCGGAGTCTCTCCGATTCATCCAGGGACATCTTAATGGGCAGAATTTATGTTAGTTGAAATCAGATGATTTTCTGGGCCAGATCTGACTAGTCTTGGTTTGACTTGATCTGGCCCCTGTTTGTGTGTGTGTGTGTGTGTGTGTGTGTGTGTGTGTGTGTGTGTGTGTGTGTGTGTGTGTGTGTGTGTGTGTGTGTGTGTGTGTGTGTGTGTGCAATCCCGTGCATGCCATTTGCTTATGTTTCATTTACCGCATTCCCCAGGGCTGTAGAAGTACTGTACCTATATCCTATTAATGAATGACTTATAGCTAGCAGATACAGCTGCTTTAGCACATTATAAATAGATCCTCCTGCATATTTTACATTTTAATACACATATACTCTTATCAAAAGCCTTTAATATCGACCATACCGCCTTCTATTATACAAAGTACTGAATCTTTTACCTCAATTATTGTGCGTGCGTGCGTGTGTGTGCGCGCGCGTGCATGTGTGTGTGTGTGTGTGTGTGCGCGTGCGCGTGCGTGCATGTGCGTGCGGGAGAGTATACTTGCATGGATTTTCTGGCATCTCTGCATAGCTGTGTTGCAGAGAAAGTGATATCTCTGCAGTTTAATTGCGTGCGTGCGTGCGTGCGTGCGTGCGTGCGTGCGTGCGCGCGCGTGTGCGCATGAATGCGTATGTATGTGTGGGTCTATCTACTCGATGCGTGTAATCTCCTGCACCTCTATTCTTGGGAGCACCAAATGTGCTCCAAAGGCTGGAACAATAAGACATGGAACTAGAAAAAGTGCCCTTCTGGGCACAGGTCTCCACCAGGATGAGCAAATGTGAAAAATTCCAGGCAAAGGTTTTTCCTTGGCCTCTAGGGAGTTGGCATACAAAGTTATCCACAGATCCGTGCAGTTAGAGGTAAAAACACTTTTCGGCCAGTTATAGCGCCACCTTGAGGCTGAGTTGAAATTGTTCATGTGGCATTTCGTCCTCGGCCTAGTGGGAATGTGGGTGCACAATTTCACGGAAATCACGCGATGTGTTCATGATTTGCAGCATTTTGTTTGAAACTGAGCACTTCTGTGAACTTTGGAAGCCAATCTTAACCAATCAGGATGGAGTCTGAGAAATCTGAAAGACAGGTTTCGTTGAATGGCTCTAGAGAGACTGTGTACCAATTTGCGCGATGTTTGGACAAAATCTGTAGGTGTACTGTGCAAAAACTTGTTTTGCACAAAGCGGCCTCCTGGTGGCGCTATAACAGGCCGTTCTGGAAAGTTTGGGGCAGAGGTTCATCGTTGGCATCCAGGGAGTGTGTGTGCAAAATGTGGCATCGACCGTGTTAACGGTGGCCAAGATTAGCTGGTCACGGACGGACACACACACACACACACGGACGGACGGACGGACGGAGTGCAAAACATACTCTCTCCCCATGCCTTCGGCCTGGTGGAGACAAAAAGCAGACATGCTGGAACATCCTGGTCTGGACATATCGCTGAAGAGTGAAATGCGAGGACCAGGTAAAAGGGAGAGTGCGTGCAGGGACAGCACTGAGGGACACATGCTACAGTATGGGTTGTTATTGAATAAATACAGTCAAAGTCAATGGAAGATTATGTTCCTCACAAATATAGCAATGCAAATCTGTGTGTGGGAATGTAGGATTAGTGTGTGTGTGCGTGTGCGTGTGCGTGTGCGTGTGCGTGTGCGTGTGTGTGTGTGTGTGTGTGTGTGTGTGTGTGTATGCGTGTGCGTGTCGGGGTTGCAAACCCCAAATCCATGCAGCCCCAACAAAGCGGCCACAGTATGAGCTCACTCCCTCTCCAGAGCCTGCACTTGGTGTAACGCAGGCTGGCATTTATACTGGCAATGATTTACGACGCCGGATACTGGCACCCATCATGACGCCTCGCTGTGGGCCCATTAGGTAGGCAAGACCTCATTTGCATACATCTGCATATGAGTTACAGGAAACCCGTAACCTGTGACATCAGCGCATATCACCTCTGCATATTACGCACGCTCAAATCAGTCAAATGTAATCAGTTGAGAGAGTGGTTTAGTCTTATGAGTGGTTCCTGTGACTCTGAAATGGTAACCATTATGTCAGTGAGCGCTGAGCGGTGGAACAGCATGGAGCGTGTACACAGTGATGTATAGTTCTGCCATGACAGGGTCACGATGAGTGCATCTGCTGCAACAAACAATTGTGCATAAAGATGGAAAATATTACTAAGAGATGTAGTTTGTATTATAGTTAGTATTATAATGATTGTTATTACTGTATGTATGACTATGTCTGAAATTAGGGGGTGAAAGTAGTTCTTAAAGCATGGGTCCACTATAGAATTTGCAAGAAAGAGAGAGTTGAAATGTACGTCATTTCTTGAATAACATAGGAGAAGAGAAGTGGAAAAACTGGAGCCAAACACTGATTTCCAAACGACTCTGGGAAAGGTCTTCCCAGAGATGACATTCTACGTACGATTAGACTTTCTCCCTGAACAATTTCTTAACCCAAATGGCTGAAACTAACCAGAAGAAAGGAGGAGATGTCTCCAAACATTCCCACAGCTCTTGTTGTCTGTCCAGACATTTAAACTGGCTGTTCCCATTATAATGTGCTCCCGCGCGGTGCCGGGGGATGATTCAGCGCGCGAGATGTTTTCATGGGTCCCTGCGCCAAAAAAACTCCCTCCCTCCCTCCCTCTCTCTCTCCCTCTCTCTCTCTCTCTCTCTCTCTCTCTGCTGCTTGAGCTAACGACCACCCCAGATGGAGCGAATCACTTCCTTTGAGACGCCTGCCATTGCTCTGACACACACAGAGAGAGAGAAGGAGAGATGTGAGGAGAGGGAGAACGAGGGCGATAAGGAGGGAGAGAGAAAGAAAGATACTATAGGGTGCGTTCGGATATATGTAGGCACACTGCGCTCACTGCCAATACAAACTATAGCCTGATAGGCGAGTGCGCTCCCGGTGCACATTTCCGAAAGCACCCATTGAAGGAGGGAGAAAAGTGAGATGGTGAAATTAGAAAGATAACACATGGAGGGGAGAGGAGGTGGGATTCCCAAGAGAAACCTCCAACAAGGGCAGAAAGGAAAACAAGATGGCTGCCCAACACTCCAGTGCATATTTGAGAACACGTGTAGTGTTCATGAGGCAGGCAAATAATAACATGTATGCATTAACATACTGTATATGCACACATTTTAGAAAAATGCTATTTTTACCTATACTGTAGACTAGTTGAACTACAAGCTCACAACGCGTCACACATTGGCATGTTGTGGGCTATTAATATGTCATTACTCGCTCAATACCTAATCCAATACCTGACTTTTCCTGATTGTAAATCTAAAGCAGTGGTTCTCAAAGTGGGGTTCGCTCTGCAAGCTTGTACAGTACATCTGCTATCCTACTATAAATACACCACATCTATTATAATCCACATACTGTAACTCGAGAACCCACCACAGGTGTGCCGGTGTCGAGTCGGTCAGATACACGGTTGTCCAGAACCACACACAAAAGGCTCTGGTCAGGCTCTGCCAGTGGACCGAATGAGCCTAAGTCGCCTCACCTGCAGGTTCCATGACGTCACATTAATATTAGGCAACACGTATATTCATCATATTTGGGCATGCCTGACACAGAACTCCATATATCAGAATAAAGGGACACAGAGAGACAGACACAGAATACAGAAATCTCTATATATGGGCATAAAAGGGTGGGGGTCCGTGGCAAAACACAGGGTACTTGATATGACATGAAAAGGTTTGAAAACCACTGCTCTAAACTTTACACTGTAAGGTTTAGAGGACCGTACTCACTGGGAGCGTTTATTTTGTGCGATTAATTTGCATTAATTTGAACTGCAGTTTGTG